>NC_050453.1:64937976-65215105 GCF_903995425.1 Onychomys torridus
CCTCTTCTGCCTTCTCCACCTTTAGGTCAGAAGATAGCTGGCATGAGTCAGCTCTCTCCACTGTGTGGGTTCCTGGGTTTGAACTCGGGTCGTCAGGCTTAGCAGCAAGGACCTTTACCCTGAGCCTTCTTACCAGCCCATTGTACAGTTTCTGTACTTGTGCTTTGCAGCCTCTCGTCTCTCCACGTTCTCTTGCTTATCAGAGTGTGCCTGTCCTCCTTGTCCCATGGTGGCCTGCTGAAGGGTATTTTAGGACCTGGGGTGTCAGAGTCTGACTTGCGTCTCCCCTCACTTCTGGGGCTGTGTGCGGGGGTGGAGTGGGGTGAGGGGTGGGAAGAGAAGTCACTGGCTGACAGGCTACTCGGGACCTCCCTGCCTCCTCCAGTCCTCCTGGGTGTTTGCAAGGTGACCTAAGGTGCTTCTGTCACTCGAGCGGCGGTCAGGAAAAGGCTGAGGAAAAATGTCTTCTAGACTTCTTCAACTTTGCACCTCTGGTTACAGCGTCATGGCAAGAGCTGGACTTTGGAGCCCTCCTCAGATGTGGGAGCAGCTGAGAAAGCTGTCGCTAAAACAGGAATGTCCAAAGCCCTTCTGCCTCTCAAAGCTGTGGCCCACAGGCTGTGTGTTTGCCGAGGACAGCCGTGAGCAGGGCCCAGCACAAAGTCGTGAACTTGCTTAAAGCATTGGGATCTTTGTGAGCATGTGTGTGTGTGTGTGTGTGTGTGTGTGTGTGTGTGTGTGTGTGTGTGTGGTTATGTTTCTGAAGTTTTGTAGCTGATAACATTATCTTGTGATGTCAGAAGGTTGTTCTTGCCTGGCCCTAAGACCTTACCTTCAGTAACCCTTCCATGGTTCTAAGTTAGGGGGCAGCAGTTAGGAAATCAAGCCAGCAGGCAATCGTAATAGGAGACTGGTCGCCAGTCCTGGGCGGCGGGGGGTGTGGGGTGAGTGGGGTGGGGTGGGTGTGGGGTGGGTGGGGTCGTGGGGGCGGGGGGTGGTAAGTGACAGGGTTTCAGGCAGAATACACTCCGTTTTCTAAAACCACGTGTCTATGCAGAGTGGATAAATGTTGAGTGTTCCCTGGAGTTCGCTTTTCATCCTTGCTTAGGCTGCACTGTTATTTCATTTAAAATAGTTATGAACTTTTAAGCATTTAATTGTGTGTGTGTGTGTGTGTGTGTGTGTGTGTGTGTGTGTGTGGTGACAAAGGGCATGATTGGAAGTGAGAGGCAAGCCTTTGGGAACCAGTTCTCTTCTCCGTCCACCACGTGGGTCCTGGGTATTGAACTCAGGTTCTCAAGCTTAACAGCAGCAGCCCCTTTGCTTGCTGAGCCGTCCCACCTGCCAGTGAACTCAGCTTTCCATCGCTCCCCCTTTCTCTGCTTCTTTTTCCTAAAGGTGGCCCCACTTGTTAATACTTCTTTCTTACCGTTGAAATCATGGCCAGACAAGAGTAGGAGACGGTAGAAGAGAGGCTGGCTGGACTAGACAGGCCACCCGAGAACGCATGCATATGTGACCTTGGGGTGTGATGGTTGCAGGTCAGAGAAGGGAAGCCCAGCCCTGATGGGGGAGCCTCCTGCAGAGAAGAGCCACTTATAATTGGACCTGGAAGGGATTGGTTGGTTAGCTGAGAGGAGGCGGCACTGCAGGGTGGGGGTAGGGAGTCGTGGGGGAGGGGAGCCAAAGGGAAGGGCCAGTGCTCTCGGGAGTTTAGTTTGGTCTCAGTTGAGACTACACTGGGGACTTAGAAAGTTAGCTCAGGGCTGGCTTGATGGCTCAGGAGCTAAGGTGCTTGCTGCTAAGTCTGATAGCCTGAGTTCAACCCCCAGCACCCACATGATGGAAGGAGAGAACCAACTCCTCCCAAGCTCTCCTCTGACCTCCACACCTGCTTGTGCACCTGCTTGTGCAATAAAGGTATAAATGTAGTAAACTTAAAAAACAGCCATGCCTGTGTATTGTAACATTTCACAGGTAGAAGAGATGTGAAATTAATCTAGAGCAACTTGGTTGAGACATAAAGGAGCTGAGGCCTAGAGAGACAGGTGACTTCCTTTCCAAATGTGTAAGCACAAAAGCAAACAAAAGGGAGGATTTTCTGAACCCACACCGACACTGGCATGGAAAGAGAAGACTTAGAAACCAACCCTTGAATGGAGCAGACCCCCAGGGAAAAGCGCAGTGAGCGAAATCTGCCTACTGTATTTCTTTGCTTAGTTTGATTCCCCCATAAATAATAGAAGAGTTTGGGATAGCTCAGCTTGTGTGGAAAAATTTCCACATTATGTTGATCTGAATTGTTCAGGAGGATGTTCCACTAGGGATGTTGGTAATTCCCCTCCTCCTCCTCCTCTTCTTACCTTATGTTTGTTTTTTATTCTGAGACAGGGTTCCTTTGTGTAGCCCTAGCTGTCCTGGAACTCGCTCTGTAGACCAGGCTGGCCTCAAACTCACAGAGGTCCACTTGCCTCTGCCTCCCCAGTGCTGTGATTAAAGTGTGCGCCACCACACCCAACTTCTTCCGGTTTTTAATGCAGTCAAGACTCCATCTGTATTGGAGCAGCTGTGTCTAGTCTCGTTCTTGCTGAATGATTGTATGTATGTATGTATGTATGTATGTATGTATGTATGTATGTATGTATGTGTAGATTCCTGACAAGTAGAATGTAGGAAAAGGTGTGGGAGCTGGAATGAATGGGAGAAGGATCAGACCTCCTAGGCTGTGTGCTATGCACTTAATTTCAAAATAGCTCCCTTTCCCCCGGGAAGAACTCATACCTATTCAGCCAACATTTATTGATCACATGAACTGGTGAGCATAGGCAGCCATGAGCCTCCTGCCTGCCAGGTTCCTTTCCTGTAAGGGCTTAAAGGGCAGGCAGGGGCCCTCCTCTTAGGCGGACCTGATGTCTGGGTCTTTCACTGTGGATGTTCAGTTCAAGAGCAAACGTTTTCGTCCTGAAATAGACCGGAAAGTAGAACCCAGGTCTGACGTTTACTTAGCCCTGCTTCTTGCAAGTTGTCGGTTTCCCAATGAAAGCCACTGACTTGTGGCTCTTGTGACCCAGAGACCTGCAGGCCTTCGAAGATGGCTTGGTTGGGAGACTGATGGTCTTTCACGGGAGGGAGAGTGAGCATGTGCCTGGATCTCATTGTTGTTTTTGTTTGTTTCCCTTTACACCATGTCATAGAACCGGGCCGAGTGGCGTCCTTTACACTGTGCTTAGCTCTGGGCATGGTATAGGAGTTTGTAGTCTCAGTTGTTCAAGAGTCTGTCGTGAGAGGTGTGACACTGTCAGTTCATTATTAACTATCAACCAACCAGAAATTATAAATTCACTTCTTCTTTTCTCAGCCCTGGGACGTGCCTTCCAGTCCTGTTGCCCCCCAGTTTTCCTCTGGCAGTGTTTGTATGAGATCAGTAGAGGAAGGGAAGAAGTGGGTAGAGGTATACAGTCAGTGAGTCTCCTTCCCTTCCAGACTGATGGTCCTGTATCTTAATCCTGATTCCTGAAAGGAAGGTAGGTTCTAGAGGTCAAAGACAGAGCACACCTTTATTTTCCCCCCCCCCACTCCCCCCACAGGGTTTCTCTGTGTAGCTTTGCGCCTTTCCTAGAACTCACTTGGTAGCCCAAGCTGGCCTCAAGCTCACAGAGATCCACCTGGCTCTGCCTCCCGAGTGCTGGGATTAAAGGCGTGCGCCACCCTCGCCCAGCTATTGTTTTTCTTTAATTTGTATTGGAAAAAAATTGAAATATACTCAAAGTAGAGAGAATGTCATAATCTGCACATGGCTCTCACCTGATTTAATGATTATCAGTTAGTTGTTTTTAGAATGCCTGCTAGTACAGGGGTCCGCCCTGTTCTGGTGGATATGACCTTGGAGCTGAGGGCCCTCTCAGATGAGGATGCCCTCTTCACCCTGTGGAGAAAACCAGACAGTCCTTCTTTCCACCCTGACAGCAGCCCCTAGGGGAGCTGAATTTATGTGTTTCAGGTTTAAAATGTTAAGGGCTTAGGAGATACCTCATTTGGGCAAGCATGAGGATCCAGCTTGGTCCCCCAGACCCACATAAAACATCTGGTGTGGTGGCACACACTTGTAGTCTCAGTGCTGGGGACCAGGAGACAGGTGGATGGTTGTGACTCATTGGCCAGCTAGCCTAACCTACTTGATCAACTTTAGGCCAGTGAGATTCCTTTGTCTTCAGGGAAAGGTGGACAGCGCCTGTCTTAGTGTTTTAATGATGTGAAGAGACACCGTGGCCACAGCAACTCTCATAAAGGAAAGTATGTGATTGGGGCTGGCTTGCAGTTCAGAGGTTTAGTCCATTGTCATCATGTGGGCCACGGTGGCATGCAGACAGACATGAGAAGGAGCTGAGAGTTCTACATCTGGATCAGTAGGCAGCAGGAAGAGAGAGATACAGGGCCTGGCTTGAGCATTTGAAACCTTAAAACCCACCCCCAGTGATACTCTTCCTCCAACAAGGCCACACCTCCTGATAGTGCCACTCCCTGGTGACTAAGTATTCAAATCTGTGAGCCTGTGGGAACCATTCCTTTCCAAACCACCACAGCCCCTGTGGAACAATGCCCGAGATTGTCCTCTGGCCTCCACACATTCATAGCAGCACAGACCAAGTCTTTTCAGATGTTACGAGTTTCATTATGATCGTTCCTTAATTTTGGAAAATTTGTGTGTGCATGTGTCTGTGGTATGTGGTGTGTGCATGTGTCTGTGGTATGTGGTGTATGCATGTGTCTGTGGTATGTGGTGTATGCACATGAGTGTGGGGGTGGGTATATGACAGACTTAGAGTAAGACATTGGATTTCTCTCTCAATTACTTTCTCCTTATCCTTGTCTTAAATCTCAACTTTATATGTGCTTGTAAAAATTTCATAGTACAGTCACATGATATCCAAGAGGAAAAGTGGGTTTCTCCGAGTTGGACACACTGCACACAACCCATGCATTGAAGGTTTGTTTTTGTAACTGAATCATACTATCTCTAGTGTTGTACATTTTTAACTTTGTAACACAGGCTTAATTCCATGTTAAATATGTCAGTCTATAGTGTTTCTTTCAGTAGATGTGCCACATTTTTGATAGTAAGATGCTATTATTTGTTCTGTTAGACATACACATGTGTTAGATATGTATTTAATTACATTTTTATTTTATTTATTTTGCTTGTGCATACATACACACATGCATGGCTTGTGGAAATCACATTTTTTGTGGAAATCACATTTTCTCCTTCCACGCTGTGGGTCCTAGGGAGGGAACTCAGGCTGCCAGCGCGGCAGCAGGCACCTGTACTGGCTGAGCCGGCTCTCTAGTGCTTGTTCTGTTATATCTTAATGAACCCCTTCCTTTAAAATGATTAAAAGATTGCTGTATATATTTAACCGAGCATCTTACATGGGCAGAGTACATTTGTTAAGACTGTAATAAAAGCCACTTGATAGAGCACTGCTAATCATCTGCTGGCTTTAGTGACTTGCTGCAGTGTTTTTGTTGATAACTCTCTTCTCTTCTCTTGAATCCATTCCAGACTCCGAGGTTAGTAAATCATCATGATGGTGGTGATGATGATGATTCTAACTGCCTCCCTGAAACGTAATTCACTGTTAGAAAATTCACTCTTACGTAACACGAAGCTCATTCATTGTTTGGCATATTCACAGTTCTAGAACCAACATTGTCTAATTAAAAATTACTAGTGTGTGTGTGTGTGTGTGTGTGTGTGTGTGTGTGTGTGCGCGCACATGCCACAGCATGCATGTGGAGGTCAGAGGACAACTTGCAGGACTCCATTCTTTCTTTCTACCATGAGAGTCAGTCCCACGGTATTGAACTCAGCTCATCAGGCTTGCCTGCCAGTGTCTTTACCTGCTGAACCATCTACTGGGCCACCATTATCTAATGAAAACCTTCATTTTCTGAGGAAAGAACTCCAGAGTCATCAACGACCATGCCCCAGCTCAGTACCTGGCAGAGGCAACCGTTAGGCACCTTTCCATCCCCGAGCACTTTTCTGTCACTATCTTAGATATTTCATGAGCGCTATATATACAATACAACATGTGTCCTTTTGTGTCAGTTCATTTCTCTGGCGGGTACTGGTTTCAAGTTGTTTTATTCATGTTGTGGTATGAATTCAGCATATTTAATTTCGCTATTCCCAAATACTCCTAGAGATGTGGCATATTTTGTTATTCAGTTGTTATGCGTGTGGCTTGATGGATTCTACTGACTGTTGGGATTAGCTGTGTTCTGAACATTTGTGTGCTGTGTAGACAAAGCTTTTCTGTTCTCTTTAGGAGTGGGATGGTTCGGGCAGTTTCTCTGATGGTTAATACTGACAAATAACGAGACTGCGTCCTGTCACAGTCCCACTAGAATATACATGCAATCCAGTTTTTCCATGTCCTTCCCAGTGGCTGTGGGCATCTCTGAGTTTTGTCATCTGGATTTCTAAAGATTGAGCAGTCTGCTCCCGTGTCTTGGCCCCTGTGGGTTGCATATCTCACGAGAGAGACCCAGCCCACCTCCACTCCAGTGAGCTGGCTCTAAAATCTTCCAGTTTAGATAAGGTGCAGCTTTTGAATGCTGCCTGCAGTGAGACTAGGTTGCTGATGCCTGCAGTTCAGTGGACTGATATTTTCATTTAAAAAATTTAGAGTGCACATGCCAGATTGCAAGCTTCAGTTTAAAGCCCAGGTCTTAACGCTTTGGGTGTCTGTCTTGTCTTACCTGAGAGCTCTAGATTGGTTGGCTCCTCAGATTCTGGGATTCTCCCTTCTCTGCCTCCTGTCTTGCTGTAGGAATGCTGGGATTAATATCACATAATACTGTGCCCAGCTTTACATGGGTTCTAGGGATCTGAACTCTGGTCCTCATGCGTCCACAACAAGCATCTTATCCATTGAGCCATCTCCCCAGCCCTGACCACCATTGTTATGAAACAGTATGAACATAGCCCCGGGAAGATTTATCTATCTCTGAGATGTTTCATAGTTTAACCTCTGAGAGCCTCAGGGGTGTGTCACCACAACTTTCCCCTTCTTCCTGGTCAGAGTGAGGCTCTTCTTGGGATTCCTGGAGAATTTCCTTGACTTTCTATAAGATGGTGTGACAGTGCCATCCACTTGATGGGACCTTTACCAGCTAGATCAGTGGGGTCACTGGATTAGAAACTAGGCTGAATGTATTTTTTAATCTCATTTTTTAGATCTCTATCTTGCGTATGTTCTATAATTGAATATTTGCATAGCAGTGGATTGTATGTTTCATGAGTACACATGAGGAATTCTAATAAGGATATATGATCAGATGTGTTAGAGGCTTCAGATTTAAACTGTCAACCACCCTAAGACATGAGTAGAACTTACATCTTAGGTCTGTGATGAACTCTGAGGAGGCCATAGGTGGAAGTCTGAGGCCGCCATTGCCATTTCAGCGGAGACTTCAGATTAGGACGAACAGGAGAGCTCCAGCCGCTTGGAGTTCTGTAGTCAGGGAGGCAGAAGTGGCGTGCCTGGTGTCATCCGATGGCAGAACTAGATTAGGATGTAATTAATTACTACATTAGCGGTGGTGGCGCACGCCTGTAATCCCAGCACTCGGGAGGCAGAGCCAGGCAGATCTCTGTGAGTTCGAGGCCAGCCTGGTCTGCAAAGCGAGTTCCAGGAACAGCCTGCAAAGCTACACAGAGAAACCCTGTCTCGAAAAACCGAACCAAACAAAAAGAATGTGGGATGTGGACGCAGTGCAGGCTTTCTCCCACGGGAGCCCACCTCCTCATTCTTTGTTCCTACAAAAAGAAGTGCGGAGGCCGAGGGAGAGACGCTGACACGGTAAAGTTGGGGTGCTGGAGCCTGGGGCTCTAAGGTCCTCCTCTGCAACCCCGTGAAAAGAAGGAGAGAACTGAGTCCACAGACTGCCCTTTGACCTCCGTGACGTGCCACTTCCTCATCGTGCATAATTCTGATAACCGTGGAGAGAGGGGCCGCGGGAGGAGCTCGAGGGAGAACAGGGTGGGTGGGGAGAGTGATGTAATTGTATTTGAATGAATGAAACATGGACAGGACAATGTATGTCAGGAAGTATTCATGTTTATCTTGACTTTGAATCTCTGTGTAGCTTTGCGCCTGTCCTGGAACTCGCTTTGGAGACCAGGCTGGCTTTGAACTCACAGAGATCCACCTGCCTCTGCCTCCCGAGTGCTGGGATTAAAGGCGTGCGCCACCACCGCCCGGTGAGAAAGATGTTTTTCCAAGGGAACAACAGGGAATCTATTCAGCGGATAAGGTTCTAGACAGTGAGTAGCTAGGTAAAAGTTTCTATGTTCGGGCTGGAGAGATGGCTCAGAGCCAGAACACTGGCTTCTTTTCCTGACAACCTGAGTTCAATTCCCAGCAACCACGTGGTGGCTCACAACCATCTATTATGCCCTCTTCTGGCCTGCAGGCAAAACACTGTATATATAATAAATAAATAAGTCTTTTTTAAAAATTCTATGTTCATGGAGCTAGTGTTCTGTTTGGAGAAAGAATCAATTTGCAAGTCACCTGAATACATTTTGCAGAATTTTGGGAAATTGTTTACTACCAAGAGAGCCGTTCACTGTGGGAGGCTGGAAGCGTGTGTGTGTGTGTGTGTGTGTGTGTGCGTGCGTGCGTATGTGGGTACCATGAGCTCTAAGCTCTGTTCTGCCTCTTGGGACTTGGTCTATACAGAGGTGTTGCCCTTCACCCGTAACTCCTCTTCCCGACCCCTTTCACCTGCTGCCTTCTTCAGCAGCCGGAGTCCTTCCACGGTCTCATCGCCAGAAAGGTTGGAGGATTCCTTTAAGCCTAATAATAGCTTTCGCCTAAAAAAAAAGTTTTATTGAGCTACCGAAAAGTTGCCCACATGTACCGTTCAGTTGTCCTCTCCAGAGCTGCGGAGCTATCATCACAACCCGTTTTCCGGCGTTCTCCATCCCCATAAGATCCCCTTTCCTGTTCGTGGTCATTCCCCATTCTGAACCGCAGCCCTCGGAACCCGGTTGTCTCTTTCCGTTTCTGGAAGTTTCTTGTGAGCAGATTTATCCTTGGCCTCTTGTGTTTTAACCGAGCCTCATATTTTCTAAGTGCATCTGAGTGAGGTGTGTGTCCCTGGTTTCTCTTGTCGTTAAACACGGCGTTTCATCGTGTGGGATACCAAGTTCTGTTTGATCTCATTAGTGCTGTAGCTCCCTAGACTAGATCACCAGAGTTTTAACTGCAGCCTCTTTCCCGCATGTTGACGGGTGACTAGCTCTTAAGAGCCTGCCCTGTGCCTCTTCCACAGCTTGCCTCCTTTCTCCTTGCTCCTTTAAGTCTGTAGCCAGCCATGCTTCGGGATAGCCAGAGTGGTGTGAAAGTTACCCTAAGTAACGTTTACGGAATGAAAACTTCTGGTTCTCATTTGTGCGCTTTTACATTTCTGTGTGTATATGTGTGCATGTATGTATGTGAGTATGTATGTGTGTGCACATATGCATATGGCAGCCGGATAACAGCCTCACAAGCTGGCCACCTTGTCTACCTTGTTCCTTCTCTCCCCCGGTTTTTTGCGACACGGTCTCTCACTGGGACCCGGATCTCGCCAGTGAGGCCAGGCTGGCCGGCCAGGAAGCTCTAGTCATCTGCCTGTCTCTGTCTCCCCATCACTGGGATTGCAAGTCTGTGCCCGCAAACTCCAGCCAGTGGGTGCGCATGAGCAAAGGCCCCTACATGTGGCCATGATTATCGTATTGGACTAGGTCGTCCCAGAATACTTCCTATTATTGATCGGTTGTACTGGGCAGGCCTGATTTCCAAACACAGCTCCCTAACTCTGCCCAGCACTATGAGTTCACCTGACCCCTAGCTAGCCTTTTGAGGCCAGTGTTGCCTCCTGTGAAAAGTGCAGTGTCCTAAGTCCCTTTTTAATACTTACATCTCTGTGTAGGGGCAGCAACTGGCCACTAGCTTATAACAAGTCCCGTAATTTCTTCGGATGGTATTCCAGACAAGGATTTAATTAAGAGCCAGCCCAGTGTGTTAGTGTGACCATGAATGTCCAGGAATTCCCTAGGTGACTGACTGCTCTTAGGACGGCTCTTCGAGACTAGTCCTATTGTTGACTGCCGCCGACGCTTCCAAACTTACATTTTTTTCCCCTTTTGGGTTTGCATTGTGCTCTTAATCTTGGAATTGGAAGTGAGCACAGTGTAGAGTGCTAATTAATTTCTCTTTAGTTAATACCAGGTTGCTGCTGAACAATGGAAGCAACAGCTAAACAATGTGTAGATACAGCAGCATGTGCCGATTCTCAAGGACAACGCTGTGACAATGTTACCATAGAAGTGTCTTTATGCCTGCAGATATCCTAATGACACTAAGAGGTAGCAGCACACGCGTGGACATGTGATCCTAAGAGAAAGCAGCACATGTGTGGACACGTATGTCCTAAGAGAGAGCAGCACGCATGTGGACATGTGTGTCCACTTGTTTGTAAGTGTTTGGAGGAGCTGGCCAGTAATCATGAAAGCTAGCTGCAGTAGGATTCCGGGCCACTGAGACTGGACTGAAGACCTGTTGGCTGGGGAGATTTCCATAGCACTCACTCTCAGTGAAAACTGTATGTGTGGGCATGCCTGATGTGTCCCGGGGTGACTGCCAGTGTTACCAGTCCTCATTGTTGGTGTGCTTTTAGGCAGGCTTGCCTTTTCTTTGAGTTTCATGACTTTGTTTCTTCTTTACTTTATCTGACGTGTGTGTGTGTGTGTGTGTGTGTGTGTGTGTGTGTGTGTGTTTTGTGTGTATGTATGTGTCTGTGTGTTTGAATGCATGTGGAAGCCAGAGGTCAGATGTCTTCATCAATCATTCTCCACTTTTATTTTTATTATTATTGTTTAATAAATTTACTTGTTTATTTATTTTCGAGGCAGTGTCTTTCTATGTAGTTTTGGCCATTCTGGAATTCACTATGTAGACCAAGCTGTCCTCAAACTCAGTAGATCTGCCTGCCTCTGCTGGGATTAAAGGCATGTGCTGTCATGCCTTGTTTGATTTTATGTCTGGAGATGATGTCTCACTGATAATACCACATGGTCAGCAAGACCTGGGGATCCTCCTGTCTCTGCCTCCCCAGCATGAGAATTACAGGCACATGCCACCACATCTGACGCTTCTCTGGGTTCTGGGGATGGACACTGGGTCCTCACACTTGATTGCAAGCACTTTACCAACCCGGCCCTAGCTCATGTTTTCCTGATGAAGAGGCGGGGTCCTTATGGGTACCCACTGTGTATCAGACATCTTGATAAAGCTTGCTAGCCCTCCTGTGTGCTCTGTAGAGTGGAGGTACTGTTAAGTGGTGCTTTTGAAACATGGAGATGGGACAGTTGGCAGTCGATGGCTGAGTCTGGTGTTCCCTGTCCCCAGTGAGTCTGGGTTTTAGGAGCCTGTGTGCTTTTTCAGGACCTGGCATTATCAGGGCAACAGAGAGTCAGGCGACTTTGGAGGTCAATGTAGTGTTGGCCGGGAGGTGTTGTGACTTGTCCAAGGTCGTAAGCTAGCTGGGGAGAGGTGAGCAAGCCCGAGAGCACCAGGTCAGTGTATGATGTGGTGGAGCTGCTCTGAAAATGGCCTTGACAGTCAGAAGACTTGAGTGTTTGTAGACATCACAACCCTGGATAATCTCTACATGGGTTTGTCCTGCTTTGCTTCTTCCAAAGTGCCTTCGAGAGTCAAGTGTGGTCCAGTTCATCAGTCTAGTCCTGTGAAGTTGGTGTTTCTCTGGTTTGGATTTTTCTTCTATCCCAGGATCATGGAGCTGTTTGCTGCAGCTGTGTCTGGTGTGTTACAGGAAGCATTCTCTTTATTTCCTCCAGATCCTGGAGTGACCCAAGGGTGTTTATGTAAAAATAGCACTGTCCCCACTGCTCTTTGGAGCTAAAACTGTGTCAAGAAAGAGTGCCCCAAATGCCTGGGTCCTTCCTGGCCATGGGTGAATTTCTGTTCGGTGTCACTCAATCTGCCTGGGAACTAGTGGTACCTGCCTTTGTTCCTTCTCTTCTGTAGTCAGCTCTGGTGTCCACTGGGAGGGGGTTCTGTGAATTTGTATCTCTCCATATGTTCACCAGGCTGTCAGTGAGGTCCTCACTGAAGGGCAGCCTGGTGTGGAGCCATGTAATCATAGTGTGTAAACTACGCCCCTGTATTCCCAATACTTTTCTCTTTGGCATATCCAAATTCTCAGTGCCGCTCACTCTTGTGCTTCAGGAACATTTCTAAGTACTTAGCACACTCAAATCCCGGCAGACCAGCCAGGACTGCCAAGTGACTCATGGAGGGCATCATTGGATCCTGGATACCACAGGATGATTCTCATTCTCAGTGGGACTGAGATTTTATTGTGCTGCTCAGAATGGCACACAGTTTAAATTGTATAAATTGTTTATTTCAGGAGTTTATTATGTGTTGCAGAAAGCACAGTTGTGGATAAGGAGGGTAGGAGACGAGTGTGCTGACTCATGATAGGACTGTGTTCTATGGATAAGACCATGTGTACTTGTAGAAAGATGTTGACCCTGACCACACTTTCCTCCTGTGCCTTTATGTCCAGAAGTAGAATTGCTGGAGCATACAGTTACATTATATTTGATTTTCTGCAGACATTTCCCACACTGACACTCCACCAGCGCACAGTTCTTATTTCTTTATGCCTCATTTCTTCCTTCCCCTTCCCTCTCTCCCTCTTTCCTGTAGTCTCTGCCTTGGCTGTGTCTGAGCGTCTGTCTGCTCCTCTGCTGTGCACCTGTGCTTTGGAGTGCTCTAACCCATCGCCCCCGTGTGCTGTATTTATTCCCTGACTCCTTCCTGTTTAATTTCTCTTGCTCCGTACAGGGCATTTTAATTTTAAATAGAGCCCATTCATTGGCTCTTAACTTGGTCCGTTCGTTGTTTGGTTCTTTCAAAAAACCATCTTTGGCATGCTATTTTCCTCTTCCCAGGCAAATCAAAAGGCCATAAAAAGTTATTATTACTGTCTGGGTTCCCTTTCCCGGGAGATGATGGCCAAGGGGATCATTTGCTACAAGGCTATCGGCTTACCTTGGTCAAATCAGATCTCTTAGCTTTTCCCCAGGAAAAGTCCCCCATTCCTCTCGGGAATTCTATCCAGGATACCTATTATATGTAGTTTCTCTCCTTTGCTGTTTCTTACCTCTGGCAATTTCTCGGATATCCTTCGTTTTGATCGTACTGGTCAGGTGTTTTGAGTTTCTTTCCTTCATGTTTTTCTTGGGATTACTCATAGCTTATAAGCTTTGGAGAGGCTTGTCACAGAGGTGGAGTGTTATTACATTACATTAAGTTTACATCACCAGCATGACTTAGCATTGTTCATGTGGACCTTGGTCACCCGGATAAGGTGGAATGCCCTGGTTCAAAAATAAAACCAGTATTTGAACAAAAAATTTGGGGCGGGGGTTCACGCTCTTACTTCCAGTAGTCAGGGAGCCGGGAGTTTGAGGCTAAGATGAGCTACACATTAGTCTCTCCGGAGCTATTATGGGCTGGTTCAAGTTTGGGAGATGGTCTTGCAATATTCACGGCTGCCCTCTACCGGGCGAGGTGGGAAGCGAATGCGGAAAGGCTTGAAAGCTTGTGGCGCTTGAATTGACTTTGGACGCTCAGACTAGTTTAAAGAGGTTTTGTGGTTTCCAAAAATTGCACCAAGGTAAAGCAGAGCTCTAACCGATGCAGGTGTGTTGTCAGGCGTTAGCAGTACTGCCCTCACTACGCGTTCATTGGACAGTAGCGCAACCCCAAGAAAAGGATGGTTGCTAGCAACCACGCGCGCCCAACAGCCAGGAAACTCCAGGCCCGGGTTGGGTTGCGGTGATCGCCGCGGGGGGCCTGACCCAGCCTGCGCCGTGACCAGTATTTTCTGCAAGTGCGGCTTCCGACGCAGAATACCCTCTCTGCTTTCCTGAAACTCCCGAGGGGCTTTCAGACGCCTGCTTGGCTTTACCCAGAAGGCCGCGCGCCACACGTCTGAAAATTTGCATACGCGCCTCTCTGGGCGGGGCCGGAGGGAGGCTTCGTGCTGCGACCCGGTTAATTTGCATGCGCAACTCTGGGGCGGGGCGGGGCCGTGATGGGCTCCTGTGGGTTGGGCTGCTTCTATTTCAAAGGAGTTTTCACCTCGGCCAGTTTCTGTAACCGGTTTTTCCGTGCTAGCTAGCATCCTTTCCTGGCCAGCCAGCCCAGGCTTCCCAGTCATTAGGCGCCCCGGGCTCTGGGACCGCGGGGACCAAATATGCCGGCGCTGCCTCTGCACTGCTGACGCCGTGCCTGTTTCCCGTTGCAGGTGGTTCTCCTGGGCATGGACATCCTATCTGCTCTGGTGACAAGGCTGCAGGACCGGTTCAAGGCGCAAATCGGCACCGGTAAGCCGTGAACAGCAGACTCCCAGCCTCCCCTCCCACTCCGGACTCACTCCACATCACGGCCTCACTGCCTCTAGACTATCACTTTCCCTCTAATCCTGGAATATTCCTGCTGTGATCTTCGCACAGTTGAGGACTTTATGCAAGATTAACCATCAGATGTGATGCCAGCCAGTACATGTTGTTCCTAGCCCCTCCTCTGAGAGGCAGTTTTCTTTGAAAAGTCCTACCAAAAAAAAAAAAAAAAAAAGGAGCCAGTTGGCTTTTCCCACACTTTAAAGGCCACTAAATCAAGGTGATTCATGGTGGCAATGTAAACACTGAGCAGTTCTGTTTATACTACTGTTTCTGTAGAGAATCTCTCTATTCCTCTTTCCTTTCTTCTTTCTGTTTTGCCAGTCGAGGACTCTAACCACTGAGCCCAATGTTAGCTGGAGTTTCCCAGCGGCGTTCATCATCCATGTTTGTCTTTTCCTTTTCTGTAGCTTTGGGTCAGTGTGCTCACCGAGGAAGATGGTGGGACCATGTAAAAGCTTACTGCTAGGAATTTGGTGTTTGAACCATTTTCCATTTCCCTCCTACGTTAGCTCAATATAGGGGGATTCTCGTAAGAGGGGAGGCCTAACAGACTTGGGATAGGAATGGGTGGGCTGGGCTGGCGCCCATGCTGCAGTGTATAGATGTGGCGTGTGCCTTATGTGTGCTATAAGTAAAATGAACCCAGTGTCAGTAAAGCATGTTGGTCCCCTTTGCCCCCAGACAGGGCCTGTTTAATGTTTTTTGTTTGTTCGTTTGTTTGAAACTTTAAAAACTTTTATTTTATGTGCATTGGTGTTTTGCCTGCATGTGCATCTGTGTGAGGGTGTCAGATCATCTGGAACTGGCATTACAGTTACACGCTGCCATGTGGGTGCTGGGAATTGAACCCGGGTCCTCTGGAAGAGCATCCAGTGCTCCTAACCACTGAGCCATCTCTCTAGTCCCATTTAATGTTTTTGTTAGCACATGTCAATTATATAGCATTACATTTTACAAAATACATTAAATAATATATTTTGGTCATGTCCCCACTCTTGCCGCTCGTTACCTTCTGTTCCCCAACCCCCCTTCCTGCTGATGTCTTTCCTTTCCTACCCAGTCCCTCTTCTGCTTTCATGTTTTTTGTTTGTTTGTTTGTTTTTTCTCCCATGACCACTGAGTTTGATTAGGATTGCTTAGACAAGCGTAGGTGAAGGGTTGTTTTAGGGTAATGGGCCCTATCTGCAGTGTGACCACTGATGAAAATGTCTCCCTCTCCTATCAACAATTAACAATTAAGTTCCTTCTTTCTCTCCCTTCTCCCTTTCTCTTTCCCTCCCTCCCTCCCTCTTTCCTTCCACACTCGGTGCCATATAGCCTTGGCTGGCCTTGAACCTTCCACACAGCAAAGGATGACCTTATGACCTGCTCCTCCTTCCTCTGTGGCCCGAGTGCTAAGATTTTAGGCATGCAGTACTTACCCAGCTCTTTCCTTCCTTTAGGTTTCTTTTGGGTCGCCTTGCCTGCCAGGGCCTCAATTTTAATATTTCATCGGGTTCCAGATATGCGGGGACTGGCTGGAGGGAAGCGGGGTGGGTAGAGACAGTCCGCCAAATTACGGGGTTCTGCCAATGTCTGTGGTTGTGGGATGCACTTCAGCAAGGAGAGTGGAGGTCTAATCAAGGATGGGTGGCTTTGGAATAGGCTTCTGGAACTCCTTAATTAGGCCAGCTTCCTGCAGGTGAGCAGTGCCTGAGCTCAGATCCCTAGATCTGTTTCCATTTAATCCTTTCCATTTTGGTTTCCAGTGTTGCCAAGTCTAATAGACAGACTGGGAGATGCTAAGGACTCCGTGAGGGAGCAAGACCAGACCCTGCTGCTCAAGATCATGGATCAAGCTGCTAACCCCCAGGTAGGACAAGAGAAGCATGCCTGTGTGCACGGGCAGTGTTGATGCAACTCCCTGGGCTTATTTCTCTTAAGCTGAGAAATGGGTTAGAGATTGTCTTAGTTAGGTTTTCTGTTGCTTTAGCAAAACACCATGACCAAAAATCAAGTTGGGGAGGAAAGGGTTTATTCTGTTTACACTTCCACAGTATTGTTCATCATTGAAGGAAGTCAGGGCAGGAACTCAAGCAGGCAGGATCCTGGAGGGCAGGAGCTGATGCACAGGTCATGGAGGGGTGCTGCTTACTGGCTTGCTTCTCACAGCTTGCTCAGTCTGCTTTCTTATAGAGGCTGGGACCACTAGTCCAGGGATGGTCCCACCCACAATGGACTGGATCTGCCCCCATCAATAACTAAGTAAGAAAATGCCTTGTAGCTGGATCTCATGGAGGCATTTCCTCAACTGAGGCTCCTTCCTCTCTGATGACTCTAGCTTGTGTCAATTTAACATAAAAGCAGCCAGGACAGCGATAAACAGTCTAATGGCCCACAGTCCCTCCTCATATGAGAGATTTAAATATACAACTAGAAAATGTATCATTTGAATACATTAGTGGGCTGGACATGGGTATTGAGTGTTTGATTAATCTGTTCACCCTTTAGCTCATTTATGGGACTGGCTCTCCCTTACTCCAGAAAGGGACAGCTGGTGGTATCTGAGGAGCCAGTAGGCCTGGCTGGGGCCTGGTTCCTATATGACACCTAGAGGCTTGCTAGAATGGATGGACCCAGCCCTGTCTCCCAGGGTCCCACTGATCATTGTTGGGGGATGCAGCAGGGCTGCAGCAGCGGTTTCCCAGGGGAGGTAAAACGAGTATTGGGTGAGCCTCAGTGAGGAGAGCTGTTCCAGACAGAAAGCAGTGTGTGTGCCTGCTGTCACCTGGCCTGGCCTGTTCTCAGTCATAAAATGGGGTAGTTACACCTCCTCAGGAGTATGGAGGGGAATCCAGTGGTGTTACATAAGTGCACCTGCTTTCACACCGTAACTGCACGTGTTTGATAAAGTAGTTCCCTGTCCTACTTGAGTGTGATTGAGAGAGGACCCTGGGGGCTGGTGGGAATGGGGCCAGTTTGGTTCTGCGAAGGGCTGCAGAATTCTTACCCTCTGACCTGCTCCTTGTCACCTGCAGTACGTGTGGGACAGAATGCTCGGAGGCTTCAAACACAAGAACTTCCGCACGAGAGAGGGCATCTGCCTCTGCCTTATTGCAACACTCAATGCGTAAGTCGGGGACCTGCAGACTCTGCTTTGTTTGTTGTTTATTTTCCTTTTTTGAGACATGGTTTCTCTATGTAACAGCTAGAGCTCTGGCTGTCCTAGAACTCACTCTGTAACTCACAGAGATCCACCTGCCTCTGCCTCCCAAGTGCTGGGATTACAGGTGTGAACCACCGCCACCGCCACCGCCACCGCCACCGCCAGGCCAGCTTTTTTTGTTTGTTTGTTTGTTTTGTTTTTTTTTTTTTTTTTGATTTTTGAAGCTGAGGATCGAACCTGGGCCTTGCACTTGCTCGGCAAGTGCTCTACCACTGAGCTAAATCCCCAGCCCCCAGCTTTTTTTTTTCAGATAGGGTCTCATGTAGTCCTCTGGTGTGGGACTTACTTTGTAACTGAGTATGTCTTGAACTTCTGACCCTCCTGCCTCCACTCCTCAAGAGCTGGGATCATTGGCACAGGCCAACATGTGTCCTATTCATTTGGCTCTAGGTGCTAGAAACGCCAAATGTAATCTGAATTACATTTCCAGCCCCTTGGCTAAAGCTGTAAAAACAAAACAGAATAAAAGCCACCACCACTATCGTTTATTCTGAAGAAATTAGATCTACAGGTAGCTGTAAAGAAATGGACTGGGAAGTCGCACGGTCCCTCTCCCTGACCAGTGTAGGATTTCACGTAGGATGGTGTGGCCTTCAGGACCCTGGAGTCCCCCAGTAGAGCCGTGTATAGGCAGATGACTGCGGCCATCTTGTCAGCAGCAACATCAACAGAATGTCTGAAAGCCTCTCCGAGATGACCCTGAAGAGTTTGCTTGGGTCCTCGGAGTTTGGCGGAACAGGAAGTGTGACCTGACAGCAGAGCGAGGGTCTGAGGCAAGAGGGACGGCAAGGCGCAGACCCTGTTGTAGTCTTCGGGGCCAGGCTGTGGAGGGGCCTGCGCCCAGCAAATGTCTCTGGAATGCTCTGGAGTGTGAGGGGCTAATGCTGGGGGTGGAGAAGGGCAGGTGTGGGTGTCGGCCTCTTTCTGACCTTTCTTCTCACTCTTGCCTTTCATTTCAGCTCTGGGGCCCAGACTCTAACACTAAGCAAGATTGTGCCACATATATGTAACTTACTGGGAGATCCCAACAGCCAGGTGAGTGGGAGACCTGCAGCCCGGGAAGGTGCATTCAGGTATTCTGTGCATGCTGTGTGCGTCAGGTGTGCGGACGTACCTCTGGGGAGCTCTGACTCGGATTAAAGAGATTAGCTATTCACTAGCATTTATAAACTATCGCAGCAGATGCAGTGGCCACTCTACCCTCTCCTTCATGTTGGGCTGAGAAATCACAGCGATTTCTGTGTACCAAATCCTACTTTATAGTCTGTCAGTTATAAACGGCCACAGGGTCTGGAGAGATGGCTAAGAGTGTTGGTTGTTCTTGCGGAAGACTGGGTTCAATTCCCAGCACCCTTATGGTGGCTCACAACCATCTGTAACACTGTGGTGCACAGATACATATGCGAACAGACATTCATATGCATAAAATAAAATCTCAGAAATTAAAAGAAGCCTAAAATGGCCACAGCAGTTCTTCAGAAAGATTTCAATGCTTTTGCCTTGACCTCTCACCCTCAGGCCTTCGGCCTTGTTTCTGCGTCTTTGTTTTCTGCAGAAGTCCCATGTGCAATGTCAGTGAGTGCCATTACATGGTACCTACTTGAGGTTATTTATCTGTCATTAAGCTGCTAACACGAGACAGGCAGGTGATGGGTGTTCATGGTGGACCTGTGGGTGGCCTTGGATCTGCACCAGAATGGTGTACACTGAGTGCACTTTGGTTGTGAGACGGAGCAAGCCAGACACACCATTTGGCGTGACAGCACTTACCACTCAACTGCCTGCTGTCTGGTTGGTGGAGAAGTCTAAACATCTACCCCAACAAGGCAGGCACACAGAATAAGACAGGCTCACAGGACTAGGCAGGCTCACAGGAAGATAGGCTCACAGGACTAGGCAGGCTCACAGGACTAGGCAGGCTCACAGGACTAGGCAGGCACACAGGAAGGCAGGCTCACAGGACTAGGCAGGCTCACAGGACTAGGCAGGCTCACAGGACTAGGCAGGCTCACAGGAAGGCAGGCTCACAGGACTAGGCAGGCTCACGGGAAGGCAGGCTCACAGGACTAGGCAGCAACTCCCAGGTCTATGTGGGTAGATGCTAGGGGAAGCACAGTTAGCAAGCTTATAGCACGCGGTGTGTTTCTGTAACTGGTGTGAACACCGTCCTCCGGATGACAGGAGAGACACTCACTGGCCCCACAGTGTGGTGCTCAGTGATAGCTGGCAGCACTCTGCAGGGTACCATCCTTCCTCACAGCAGGTGTGGCATCCCTGTGCCACTAGATGGTGTTAAAGTAGAGATGCAGAAGGACCACCTCACCAGTCCAGGACCCCCTGCTGTGTGCTGTGGGAGTAACATCAGCATTGCGCACGCGCACTCACACACGCACACATGTATATATATGTGTGTATATATATGAATATAGACACATACACATGCAAGGCAAAACACAAATACACATAAACTTTAAAAATTAATTAAAAATGAAACGAGGGAAACAATTTTTTAATCAAATGGAAAATATGAAATTGTATCAACAAACCACACCAGTGCCTACCAGATTGCCCCCAGGCATGGTCTGTCACAGTGTTTTGATCCCTGTGCCTTTAATAAGAAAATCCTTATTACTTTTTTATGTTTTTGTTTATCTCCATTTCCCGTCTTGTGAAAAATAAGGCCAGTACTTCAGGGTGACTTTTAGTTCCCTGTAGTAGACAGGATTTATAGCTGGGGATTCTCTACTAAACACTGAAAACAATCCTCACAGCTACATCTGCCTTCAGATTCCTTTTCTTTCTTTGGCAGAGCTAGAGATTAAGGCTGGGGCCTCACTGGTGTGTAACGAACCCCCCCCCCCCCCCCCCCCCCCCCCGCTCTAGCCCCGCCCCCACATCTGCCTTTGGAGTGATCTCTGCACATAAAACACCCTGCACTTGGCATGCACGCTGCATCCTACAGGAATATTTGCGCCACCCTGCCTCACTAATGCCAGTCACCTCAGCCATCCACTGTTGAACCGTTGAGCTCCATGCCTAAAACTTTATAAAAAGATTAACTTTTATTTTTACTTATGTGTGTGCACATGTGAATACAGGTACCTGAGGAGTCCAAATAAGGCTGTTGGATCATATGATGTTGGGATTAGAGGCAGTTGTGAGCTGCCTGACATGGGTGTTGGGATCTGAACTCAGGTCCTCTGTAAGAGCAGTGCAGGTTCTCAGCCGTCTGTCCAGCCCCAGCTCCAAACCTTAATTAGAGGTCCTGGGCTTAGGGATTCAGCATTTGAGTTTTGGTGGATGCAGCGTGAGATTTAAGAGAAGATGAATGTGGTGTGATTTATTAGAAGAGGAGGTTCATAGAGATCATGACCTGTCATGTGACACCAGGTCACACAGGGTCAGGACTGTTGCCTGTATCCCTCCCTCCTTTTTCCTTCATGTTCTAGGCTTCCTTGTGGGACTCTCCTTTGTGGGGCCACCAGCTCCCCAGTAGTGACACAAGTATGCAGGCTTGGCCTTTAGCTTAGAAGTTTTCTCACTTAGCTCTTATAACTTAACCTCCTTTTATTAATGTACGTTTTCCCAATGGTTCGGATGCCTCTCCTCTGTCTACCGTGTGTCTGACTTGTCTTCATCAATGTCTCCACGTTCCTAGATCTCTCTCCTTCTCTGTCCCTGGAAGTCCCGTCTATCCTCTCCTGCCTAGCTATTGGCCGTTCAGCTCTTTAGTAAGCCACTCACAGTGACACGTCCTCACACAGTGTAAAATATCCCACTACACCTTCATACTTCCCTTCATTGCTACAGAACAAATCTATAACCAACCTGTTGCATCCCTGACACTTCCTACCTGGCCCTTTTGCCATTCCATATTAAAATTTGTTTTTTTTTTTTTTTTTTTTGTTTGCAAGATTGTAAACTCCCTGAAAAGCCAGGAGAGCAGTCGGGCGAGCTCTTGGGTCCGTCAGCTAGCCCTGGCAGACCTGTTTTATGTCTGCTTGTGCGTCACGTACTTGAAGACGTGTGTTTGGTCTCTGAACCTTTTGGAAATAACACGCAGACATAATATTTTTACTCCAGGAAGTTCAGTGTTCCATATAACAGCAAAAGTATTTTCTCCTATAACCACATGTTTTTAAAAATAACCGTCTGCATCTGTAAAGAGCTCATTGTGAGGGTCAAAGGGCACCTTGTGGAGGCAGGTCTTTCCTTCTGCTTGCGATCTGGGAATCAAAGTCAGGCTGTCAGGCTTGGTTGGGAGCCTCTCTGCCTGCTGAGCCATCTCAATGACCTCACCTGCCGTTTTCATATTAAAGAACCTTAGGATCAGTACATTGACATTTAATGTGTACTCCATGAATTTTCCCCAAGAAAACACATCCGTCCTGTTCTTACCCTCATCTTGCCGCCTGTGGAGCATGCCCTTGTGTCGCCTGCAGTTCGTGAGGCCCAAGTGCCTCCTGCCTTTGAGCAGCAGGGTCTGCCTTGGGTCCTGACCGTCTGCTGCACTTCTGAACCTGGCAGAATCTGACTCTTCTGAGCACTGACGTGACTCCTCCCTCCCTCCTCCCCACCTTCTCTCTCTTTGTAGGGGCGTGTGTGTGCACGTGCAAGCATGCCTGTGTGTACGCATATGGCCATGGAGGCCAGAGGACAACTTAGATATCATCCCTTCAGGCACTGTCCAACTTATTTTTTGAGATAGTCTCACTGTCCTAGAATCCAGTATATAGGCTCTGCTAGATGGTCATTGAATCCCAGGATCCATCATCTGTCCCTGCTTTCCTGGTGCTGGCAGTATAAAGATGTGCCCACCTGGCTTTTTCACATGGGCTCTAGGGGTCACCAGGGACCTTGTGCCTACAGAGCCAGCACTTTACCCAGCAGCCCTGTTTCTACCTTTCTGCTATGATCTTTGGTTCTGAATGTTGACCACATCCTGCCTTCTGTGAAAAGTGGCATTTGTATGTGGTGTTTCTTTGTTTTAGCACTGTAAATTCCTTGAATGTAGGGCCCCTGTAGCAGGTCATTTATTGCTCATTTTTGTTTCTTGTTTTAATCTCCTTACACATGAAGCTGATGCATTACGTAATGTTCTTATACAATATCTTAGTTGCTAGAGACACCATGACCAAGGCCACTTATAAAAGAAAGAGTGGGGAGTTAGCTCAGTGGTAGAGTGGTCGCCTAGCAAGCGCAAGGCCCTGGGTTTGATCCTCAGCTCCAAAAAACAAACAAACAAACAAACAAAACAAAAGTAAAAGAAAGAGTTTGTGTAGGGATTACAGGTTCAAAAGGTTAAAGTCCATGACCATCATGGCAGGGAGCTTGGCAGCTTGGCGTTAGAGCTGAAAGCGCACACATTGTTTCCCAAGCACAGGCAGAGAGAGCTAACTGGGACTGGTGGGCTTTTGAACCATCAGCCTACCCTCAGTGACACGCTTCTTCATTCTTCCCAAACAGTTCCACCAACTGGGGCCATTCTCATTCAGATGACCACATACCTGATGCCTTGTAGCATAGTTCATTGTTTCCTGATCACATGTTGAAGATGGGGAGAACTTGGGGGTCTGTTTAAAAAGCTGAGGACTTTTTCTACAATTTGGATTTTCTGTGATTTGGGATTGTTTTATGGGAGTGAAAACATCCACGTGTGCCCTTTGCTTAGTCTGGCATGTACGGGGATTGCATGCATGGTTGTACTGGTAGGCTGGTGATAAACTGGGGTGGCATATAGACTGTTAGATTCTATCTGATCGAGCTGGGGAGTGACATGAAGACCTGTAAGATCTCTTCTCTTCTGTCTAGGTTAGAGATGCAGCAATAAACAGTCTGGTGGAGATTTACAGACATGTAGGCGAACGTGTGAGGGCAGACCTCAGTAAGAAAGGGCTGCCACAGTCCCGGTGAGTGCTCACTTTCTCCTTTTTCCACTTAACTTTTTTTTATGTATGTATTTGTGTCACTGTGTATGGGGGTCCTTGTGCCATGTTGTGTGTGGTCAGAAGACAGCTTGCAGGAACTAGTTCTCTCCACGTGAGCACTGGGGATTGAACTCACGTCAGCCTCGGCAGCAAGTGCCTTTGCCTGCTGGCCCTTACCAATATGTTGTAAGCGTTTATTGATTCTGTGTGTGTTTGTGGGTCCTTTCCTCCACCACCCCCTGCTCCTTTTCAGGTTTCATCTTGGTTCATGCTCCTGTCTTTGACGTGGTAATTTTATCCAAAGAATGCACGGTTATGAGGCTGATGGCTAGATGTCCTCTCCACACCAGATGTCAGTGGGAGCCTTTTATCTTATTCCCTCAAAATAAGACTTGGGGGGCTGGGAAGACGACTCAGTAACATGCTTGCTTTGTGAGCAAGGGTGCCTAGGTTTGAGCCTCAAAAGTCACTTTAAAAAGTCGCCTGTGGTGGCATGTGTTTGTAGTCTCGGCACCAGGGAGGTGGAGACTGGAATATCCCTAGGGCTCCCTTCTCAGCCAGCCCAGCAGAATTGAAGAGCTCTGTCTCCAAAAGGAAAGCCGTTGGCCCCCAAGGTTGGTCTCGGACTTTCACAGCTCCCCTCGGCGCCCCGCCCCCACTCTGACCTACCTCGGATACTCATGCCGACGTCTGGCCTCATTCCATACCTAAGTTACTTTTCTGGGACAGAACACCGTGACCAAGGCAACCTATGAAAGAAAGCATTTGATTGGGGCTTGTGTGTCTAGGAGGTTAGAGTTCATGATCATCACGTTGAGGAGCACAGCAGCAGGCGGCCTGGTCCTGGAGTGGGAGCTGAGAGCTTACATCTGATCCACACCAGGCAGGCAGCATGCACTCTCTGGGCATGGAGTAAGTCTTTGGAAAGGTCCAAGCCCACCCCCAGTGACACACATCCTCCAAGGCCACACTTTCTAATCCTTTCCAAACTGGCACCAGGCACTCAAATGTGTGAGCCTCTAGAGGCTATGCTCAATCAAACCACCACTTCTGTTCTTTGGCCCCGTAGGTGTGTAGCCTCATCATAATGCAAAATGTGTTTAGTCCAACTTCACACAGCCACATACTCTGTCACAGGCTCAGTGCAGTTTAAAAGTCCAAAGTCCTTTCTAAGACTCAATCTCTCAATTGTAAACCCCTGGAAAACGGAAAAGCTACTTACATGCCTCTGTCATATGATGGCCCAGAATATGCATTAACATTCCAAAAGTGGGGGGGCAAATGAGGAAATGCTGGCCCAAAGCAAGATAGCAAACCAGGAGAGCAAGCTCTGATTCCTATAGGCTTACTTCTAGTGTCAAAAGGCTTAGATGTCTCTTCCCTCCCAGCCGGTCTGACTGCAGCACACTTCTCTCTCCTGGGCTGGTGTCACTCCCTGTTAGCAGCTCTCCTTGGCAGACATCACCTGGCTCTGGCATCTCCAACATCTTCAGGTCTCCAACGTAATCTGTACTTCACTTTCAAAGAGTCATGCAGTTGCCTCTCTAGGCCTCCATGTGGGGGACTCTACTGCCACAGGCCTGGCCTTAGCAGCTTTCCTTAACCATGGAGGAAGACTCCAGAACTCCTTCATGACTCTTAACACCAGATCCACGTGCTAAAGCTGTGAAGTTCTGCTGCCGTCCTGGGATGGAATCTGCCCCTCTCCTTGAATTACGTTTGCATGAACTTTTGATTTGTTGTTGCTCTTCAGGAATAAGTCATTCTTTAGGCCCTTTCCCCCACAAGTCTCAGGGTTAGCTGGATGGGAATTTCTCCTTGAGGACTTCATTCCCTTTATTCTATTTCTTTTTATCTCTTTCGGCATTAACCGAAGCTTTACTGTTAAATTTCCCGGTGCTCTTTTTCTCTTCAAACTGGGTGTTTTCTTTTTTCTTTTTTGTCCACTTGGTCTTTTTCATTGTAGATTTGCACAAGAGTGATCACTAATAACTACACAACAGAGTCAACATTAGGCTTGTCTTGAAATCTCCTCTGCCAACAAAATTAATCCAAAACTCTTCAGTTAAGCCTCAGGCAGATTTTTAGGACGGGGCAAAAAGCACGTTCTTTGCCACAATATCAGAATTGCGTCTAGTTACCTTTCTTCCATGAAACATCTTCATGAGCCCGGCTTCCATAGTCCACGTTGCTCTCAAGCACAAGTGTCTTCCAAGCTCTTACTAGAATGACCGACTGAGCTATGCTTACAGCGTTCAACCACTTTCTAGTCCAAAGTCCCCCAGTCTTCCACATCCCCCGCTCCCCTCCCCCCAGAAATACCCAAACCCAGCATGTCGGGCCCGTCACAGCACGGCAGCACGGGCCCACTCCCTGGTACCAACGTCTGTCTTAGTGACTTTTCTGTTGCTATGACAGAACACCGTGAGTGCCCTAGTTAGAGTTTCTACCACTGTGAAGAGACACCATGACCATGGCAACTCTTACCAAAGAAAGCATTTAACTGGAGCTGGCTTGCAGTTCAGAGGCTTAGTCCAGTATCGTCATGGCAGGAAGCATGGCAGCACACAGTCAGACATGTGCTGGAGAAGGAGCTGAGAGTTCTACATCTGGATCTGCAGGCAGCAGGAAGAGAGAGTGACACTGGGTCCCGCTTGAACAGCCTACCCCAGTGATACACTTTTTCTAACAAGGCTGCACCTGCTCCAACAAGGCCGCCTCCTTTGTAAAAGTGTATGGCTGCCATTTTCATTCCAACCACCACAATAAGCAAAGCAACTTACACCAGAAAGCATAATTGGGGCTTGTGGGTCCAGAGGTTACTTGGATGACCATCATAGGTGGGGGGGGGGGGGGGAGAAGGCATGGAGCTGGAGCAGTAGCTTAGAGCTTACGTTTGCAGACAGTTAACTGGGAATGGCAGGGGCTTTTGAAATCTCAAGTCCACCTCCAGTGACACACCTCCTCCAAGGCCACACCTTCTAATCCAGTGACGCTCAGCCTGTCTGTTGCAACCCTTTTGAGGGTCAAATGACCCTTTCACAGGGGTTACCCAAGACCTCTGGAAGACACAGATATTTACATTACAATTCATAACAGCAGCAAAATTATAGTTATGATGTAGCAATGCAAATAATTTTGTGGTTGGGGGTTTATTTTATGGTTCCACAGCATGAGGAACGATATTAAAGGGTTGTAGCATTAGGAAGCTTGAGAACCACTGTTGTAATCCTTTCCAAACACTTCCACTAACTGGGGACCAAGATTTCAACTATGAGCCCATAGGGGCAATTCTTATTCAAACACTACAGTGTCCCACACCTTTCAAAGGGGTTGGCATTGAGACATTCAGCACTCGTCATTTTGTGGTCCTATATCTTGTGTACACCCAGCACCTCATGCAAACGTACACATTTGGTTTAGTGAACGAAGCCGTTCTAATACATACCTGCCTATAAATAGCAGAGAACCCCTGGGGACTATATCCTCAAGTTAGTGTTCTGTTGAGCTGTGTCACTTCCAGTAGAAACAGCACCTTACTAGGCCCAAGAACACCTGAGCTAGAAATGGCTCGTTAGAGGTAGAATTAAAAAGAGTGTAACAGTGGGCTTTCTATATCTTCGATGATCCGAAAGGGGCACAACTCCCCAAGCCTGTTCCTAGGTCCCTAGAAACTGCAGGGGCCCAGAGACTCCAACTGACTTTTGAGATCACACAGTAATGAGTCAGAGCCAAGACTCCTTTCTTTGGACTTGGCTTCTTCATTTTCTCTGCTCTGTTTTTGTGGAAGAGTTTCTGGAGTCCTGGGCACTGGGAATGTGGCATGGTATGTTGAATAGAGCATAGGAGTCATTTGCTGTGGTGCGTCAGGACATGTGACCTTGATGCAGGCCTGCTTTGAACAGTGGATGGAGCCCGACTCCAGGACCCTGTGATGTACATGAGATAATCAGATGGGAATAAAAGTGCTTTAATTTTTAAATTACATTTATTTTATGACTTTGATGGTGGGTGTACCATGGCACCCATGTAGAGCTCAAAGGACAACACTTGACTATGTCCTTCTACTTTATGTGGGTTCTGGGGAATCAAGCTGAGGCTGTAGCTGATGGCTTAAACTGTGATTGTGTGTACATGTGTGTATGTATGGGTTCATATGTGTGTGTTTGTACATGTATGGACTCGTGTGTGAGTACAGGTACACATGTACACGCTGTCTTGGTCACTCTTGCTATGCTGTGATGAAATACCATAAACAAAGCACCTTGAGGGAGGAATGGGTTTATTCAGCTTACACTTCTCCATCACTGTTCATTATTGAAGGAAGTCAGGACAGAAACTCAAACCCGGCAGGGACGTGGAGGAGCACTGCTTACTGGTTTGCTTATCATGGCTTTGCTCAGCCTGCTTTCTTATAGAACTCAGGACCACCAGCCCAGGGATGGAACTGCCCACCATGGGACGGGCCCTCCCCCATCAATCACTAATTAAGAAAATGCCTTACAGCTGGATTTTATAGAGGCTCCCTCCTTTCAGATGACTCTAGCTGGTGTCAAGTTGGCATAAAACCAGCCAGCGTCCATGTGAAGGGCCAAGGTTGCTGTCAGTAACCATCCTCAGTCACTCTCCTGCCTTATTAATGTGGTGAGGTCTTCTACTCAAACTCAAAGCTTGCTCTAGGGAATCCCTTGTCTCAGTTTTCTGAGACCAGATTTATAGGAGGGCCAGCTCGCCTACGCAGCATGTACATGAGTTCCGGGGATCTGAACTCTGGTCCTTGTGCTCAGGGGGCAAACACTGTAGCCACTGATCCATCTCCTCAGTCCTTGGTACAAGGTTTTTTTGAGCTGAGGATCAAACCCAGGTACAAGTTTTAAACTTTGTGATTTTTCCTTTATTCTCTTCCTTCAGGTTGGGGTTTGTGTGTGTGTGTGTGTGTGTGTGTGTGTGTGTGTGTGTGTGTGTGTATGTATGTATGTATGTATGAATGTGAGACAGGGTCTGCCCTGGCTGGCCTGGAGTTCATCATGTCCTCTGCTTCTGTAGTGCTGAGATTAAAGGCCTGCACCACCGGTTGATATTTTGAATGCATGCTTCTTTTCTTTAAACACACACACACACACACACACACACACACACACACACACACACACAGTATGCATGTGGTGTGCCCAGGACAGACTGTGGGAGGAGGGTCTCTTCTTCACCTTATGGGTTCTGGCGTTCGGACTCAGGTTGCCAGACTCGGCAGCAGGCACTAGTACCGACTGAGCATCTCACTGGCCCCAACTTGTGTGTTTCAGTCCCTCTCTAGGTTAGAAACTTTGGTACTCTTATTCAGGAGGGGGGACTTAAACTGAGCAAGAGAAGCTTTTAGTGTTTGGATGAAGTTTGTTGACTGAGAGTCTCAGGATTTGTTTCTTAGGGATGGACTTAAAATTTATATTTTACATTATTAAAAAATTCTAGCAAAGATTTAAATATAAATCTTAGTGTACAATAAACTATTTGGGTTGAATTTACTGTAAATATTCAGATTCAGAAAAACTAGGGCAAAATGGTAGTGGTGATTTGTCAAACTAATAACTTAATTTCTTTTTTGAGGATAGTGGGAGTTTTATTCAAGGCTTGATGGATTTTTTTTTTTTTTTTTTTTTTTTACCACTGAGGCATACCCCAAGCCACAAGATATTAAATTAAAATCTGAAGATTAAAAACTAAAACAATTTGATAGCTTCAGAGGGTGAGAGGTCAGCTTTACTTGTCAACTTGACCCAACCTACAACCATCTGGGAAGAGATTATCTACTTTGGGTTGGCCTGTGAGCTTGTCTGGGGGGGGGGGGCAATTTTTTAAAGTTTATTTTTGTGGGACAACCCAACCCACTCCGGGTGTCGCTATTCCCTATGCCTGGGGATCCTGAACTGTGTAAGAGTGAAGAGATGGAGTGAGCACACAGACATGGCTTCTCTCGGGGCTCAGCTGAGTGTGATGGTTTGGCGTCCTGCTGTCCCGACTCCCTGCTGTGATGGACTGTAGCCTGGAGTTGTGCGCTGGAATAGACCCTTTCTCTCCTAAGCTGCTTCTTGTCAGGTGTCTAATTACCACATCAGAAGTGAAACTAGGGTGGAGCCCTGGAACTCACCTGTTTATATCTGTACCGTTGATGGTTTCCAGGAGAGGCCTCTTAAATCCTTTGAAGCTAGCAGATGAAAGTCAGTACTCCATGCCTAAGGAGGGCTTGCTTGTTGGTGTTCAGCTGCCCACAGCCAGCTTGCAGGCCTCTGAGGTGTAACCATGATAGGAGCCCTCCTGGGGGCACTACTGAGCACAGGTGAGGGAGTTAACCTGGAGTGTGGCAGTGATGGAAAGGGGGAATTCCAAGTGAAGACAGCTACCAGGACCAGTGGTGTTGATTTGGCTGTTCTCCTGCCTGGTTGGTAAGGCTACCACAGTGTGTAGCCCTCACCCCTTGGAGAGATGCTACAATACTGTTTTCTCACGTGCCTTTTGTAACTGGGACTGTCCCAAGAATGGAAGTAATACTCACCTTCTTCCAGAAACTTCAGAGACAGCCGGATGAACGGGATACCTCTGCCCTAACTTGTAAACCTGCTGGCATGCTCCTGGCATGGCAGAGGGTGTGGTTGTGACACAATAAATGGTACCCAAGTCAGGGCACACCCTGGCAACCTGTGAAGTGAGCCTATTTATGGGCTTGTCCGTCCATCCAAGATCTTTGTTGCTTTAAAAGGGAAGGTGATGGAAACATCTTAAGAATTGACATTAAGCCGTCTTTCCGGATCTTCAGTAACCACTGGATTTGAAAGTGAGTGTTACTCATGTCTGGCCCTGAGGTGGCGGTTGGACTTTTATTTTGGTCCCCACTTTGATTTGTGGGTAGTGGTGGTCTGGAGTAAATTTGGGAGATTCCGAAGCTGGGCCTGGACCTGGGAGCTTTGAGAAGATTAGTGATCTCTCCTGTGGGATGGGAGGGGAGGTACCGAAGACGGCAGTTTCACCCCTTCATCTGCAGTAGTGTTCTTGGCTTCCAGAGGGAAGCATCCTTCTCATTCGGTGTCTAGTTAGCTTTGAGCTGGGTACCGACTGGACACGTGAGCATTTGTTGCATCATTGAGTAAACGAATGAACTAAGAGCAGCGTGTGTGACGTATTTAGTATTCCAGAGAGAAGGCAGCAGCATGTCCAAGTACCAGCTCTGATACCATGCTGTGACGCTCTCAGGTGACCTTCATCTCAGCCTCCAAGGAGTTTCCATTCTGGTTCAGAAAAGACCGTGTGTGAAATGGCTAGCTCTCAGAAGGGAGGGCAAGAAAGCGCTAACGACTGGCCTGGTCCGGGAATGGGCGGCTGTTTGAACCGGAGTGCCGTGGTTTGGCGCGTCTGTTTGCCGAGAGTGAGCGGGTCTCTGGCTTGGGGCGGGCCTCTGCCTTTGCTTCCAGGTGATGCTCCATCGCGTGCCTTTTCTCTTGGTCTCCGAGTCAGCTAGGATAAGTGTTTTGACCCATCAGCAGTTTTGCGTGCATTTAAATGCCAAGGTGGGATACTCTGCTATTATAACTGCCGTGTCGATTTCTTAAGCTGAAGCGTGTGCAGTCACAACATTTGTTTTTAGAAGGAGTTATTTATAACGTTTGGAATTATCACACGTCAGAGAAAGCCTGTAGTGTGAAAATAGCACATTATGAAAACTTTATCCGAAGTAGCAGTCTGCTTCAAAAGGAGCAGGAGAAATGAGAACTTTTAAAACAAAGTGAAGTTTTCTATCTGTTGTGTGTGTGTAGGACACCGGGTGACCTGCTCTGTCACTCACTCACCTTATTCCCTTTGAGACAGGCTTTCTCACTGAACCTGAAGCTAGGCTGGTGGTCAGTGAGACCCAGTGATCCTCCTGTTTCTCACCCCTTACAGCGTTGTGGTTATGTGGTTACAGATGTGTGCATGGCCGCAACCAATTGTTAACATTGGTACTGGGGATTCGAACTCAGGTCCTCATGCTTGTGCAGCAGCACCATTACCCATAGAGCTAGCACTTGAGCCCCAAGTGTGATCTTTTAGACTGAGTCTTTAAACCAGTGATGGAGCCAGTCTAGCTGTTCAGTTATTGGATATTATCAATTCCTGAGGGGTTACTATTCTTGCTAAGTGGCTTTTATAATTGATCATTTTGGGTGTGGGGGCTGATGGTTAGTTTTCATTGTCAACCTGATACAATTTAGGCTCACCCGAGCATCTCAAGGAGCGCCTAGCTGCATTGGCTTGTGAACATGTCCTTGGGGGTTGTCTTGACTGTGTTAGTTGAAGTGGGAAAACCTGCCCATCGCGGGCAACACAGTTCCCTTGGGTGGGATTTCTGTATGCATGGGAGCTGATTGGAAGCAGGTGTGTATTCATTCTCTCTCTCCTGACTGTGGGTGTGACTAACTGCTTCAGGTTGACTTCTGTGGACTTGACTCTCTACAGTGATGGATTGTAACCTGGAATTGTGAGCTGAGATAGACCCTTCCTCTCCTCGCTTGCTTTTATTAGTGTATTTTATCACAGCAACCGAAATAAAACTTAACATGTCAGGGGCAGTCAGCTTAATAGTGTTTGTTATTCATAAATGGTGATATTGATATTCCATCTATATATGTTTTGTTTTCAAACAGGTTGAATGTCATTTTTACAAAATTTGATGAAGTCCAAAAGTCTGGAAATATGATACAGTCTGCAAATGGTGAGTGGGAAAACCAGTCTCCATTTTTGCATTTTTCAGTTTCATGGCAATAATGCTTTTGAACTGTTTCTCAACAGATACTAGATGTTTCAATAAGGTTTTCTAGGTCTCAAAAGTCAGGTCCCTCCATCTACTTCTCCAGGCCGGTGGACTGAACACTGGCTTTGTTTCAGAAGCTCCATTGAACCCATTAGTTAATCCATTCTCTCATCATTCCACTAATTGGCTGGCTGGTGCAGACCTCGGGATGCTCTGCCTGGGCTATCCTGGCAGCATCGGGACATTTGGCTCCCCCATGTCTATAGTCTCTGTTCATTTAGCATCCAGAGTAATCCTGCTAGGATGCAATTGAGGTCTTGTTGATCACCCATTCATACTCAAAGCCAGACTGCAATTTAATGGTCCCCAGGCCTGGTAATGTGACCTAGACCCCTCTTCTAACATCATTCTTTCTTTCTGAAAGTTCTCTCTGCTCCTGCCATGCTGGTCGTCATGCTAAGTTAGAACATTCTGAGCATCTCTGTGCTTAGGACTTCCACTTCCTGAAATACTGGTCCCTGGTATCATTATGGCCTCTTGTGATGCATGTGGTATGGAGAATGATCTCCAGTAGTAGCTCTGCTCTCTGTTGTAAGTGAATGAGTTTCTTAAATGTACAGCAAGCAGAGTAAAAGAATAAATAGGTAATAGATAGTTAAACATCATCAAATCAGGTCCTCAGAACATCCAGCCAAAGCCTACTAGGGAAGCCCCTTTATGGCAGCCACTTGAAGTTCCTGAGGAGAGAGTCCCAGGTAGGAAGAATGTCCTCTTGGGTGAGGCTTCCAAGTAAAAGAACAAACAGCAACAGATAGAGATGGCATCATGAAATTGGGTGCTCACGGTATCCAGCAGAAACTGACGGGGGACGTTGAGACAGTCAGCTGGAGTTCCCAATAGAACGTTCTCTCCGAGGCTGAGCTTCCCATTGCCAACCGTCCGGCTTCTCTTTTCCACTGCAGGCACTCTGTTGGTAACAGCTTGCCATCTGTTCTCAGGGGTGCAGTGTTTTACTTTTGGGCTATTTTTTTTCTTGCTGCCCTGTCACAGTGTCAGTGGGTCTTGGAAGACACTTTGCATCAACATGCTTGGGCCTGAAGTTGGGGTGCCAGCCTTGCTTCTACAGCCCGCTTCTCAGTGAGCTCGTGTAGCACATGACAGTGTAACAATGGAATGTACATTACTTCTTCACCCATCCTGATCTTCCTGGTGGAGGCCACCCAGAGCACTGAACAGAATACTGACATAGTTTAGAACCTTTAGCACAGTGCCCAGATGGAGCTGATACCCCAAATGATCAATTATCCTCCTTCCCTCCCTCCCTCTCCCTCTCTCCCCCTCCCTCCTTCCCCCCTCTCTCCCTCCCTCTCCCTCCTTCCCCCCTCCCTCCCTCCCTCTCTCCCTCCCAGCATAAAAAGAATACCATTAGAAAGTAAATTCACACTTATGATTTTAAAAAACGTATTTCAGGTTATTGGACTATGCATTAAATTTCCTCCTGAAATCATTGTTTTTATTTATGTGGAGTTTGAACCTATTTGGTACTAGGAGGAGCAGGAGAGGTCCCCCTTCCCATCCGGGCCCTCTCTAGTGTTGCAGGTGGCATCATGGATTCCGTGCACTAATGATAATGTTTAGTCTCTCTCTGCTAAAGCAGCCAGACAAATGGCATTCTCTGCTGCTGCAAGAACCCGGAATTTGGGATTCTATCTGTTGCTATTCCAGCCTCTGCTTCTGCACGTTGGAAACCATTCGACAGAACGGTAGACAGGCACATAAGTGCGGTGTCAGATTGCTTCAGTTTTGCCTTCCAGGGAAGGAAGCTGGTAGACTCCGGCTTTAGATCCCAGGTAGTAAGCTGCAGGTTATGTTTGTACACCTGCGGCCATTGTTCTTTATCTACACGGATTACAACCACGTAACAACTGAGTGGCCTCGTGTCAGCATTCAGGGATAGATGTAAGAAATCCTAGCGGTTCTTCTACACAGCATGTCCACAGGAATCCCACAGCAGCTCTTCTGTTTCTAATCAGCTGCTTCATAGTTGCTGCTGGGACCTGCTGCCAGCTGTCCTTCACTCACCACCCAGCCAGTGTCTCCCTTATCTTGAATAAGTGAGTCACTGTGCTGGAACCCAGTGGTTTGTTGGGCACTTGATTCTGTGTGATAGTGACTGTACAGTCTCTTCCTCAGAGCACTAGCAGTGGAAGGTGACCCCTGTCAGTCACTTGGAAGTGTTTCCACTTGGTAGAGTCGGCTCCCTGGCAACGGTAATGTGGCAGTCAGCGCGTGCACTGGAATTATTGACATGTTGGCTCACCTTCTATTCTACTCCAAGCAGTCTCCACATTTAATGTCAAAATCACATTTATTTGTACATTCGCACAGCATGGCACTCAAATGGAGGCCAGCAGATAATTTCCTGGAGTCAGTCCTCTCGTTCCGCCGTGGGAGCCCCAGAGATCGCGCTAAGGCTTGACAGCAAGCACTTGAACCTGCTAAGCCATCTGCTGACCCCTTTGCTCACTTTTAAGCTGTGCTATTTTAAGTCTTCATGGTTTGAGCTGTATGAATTCTTTCTAGACTTCTGGATCATAGGACTCAGCTCATAAATAATTGGCAGATGTTCCCTTCTGTTCTGCAGGTCATCCCTTGTATGTTTTTTAAAATCTAAGATTTTGATGAGTGATCCATCTGTTTCTTTTCCTTTTATTACCTGTGAGTGGTGATGGTATTTTCAGTCAGAAACAGGAGCTCTAAATTAGCACTAACTTGGACAAAAGAGTATTTAACTTTTGGACAATTTCATACATGTATAATGGTCCACTGTGATCATATTTACCCCATTGACCTTTTTTTTTTTTGAGACAGGGTCTCTCTGTGTAGCTTTACATCTTTCCTAGAACTCGCTTGGGAGACCAGGCTGGCCTCGAACTCACAGAGATCCGCCTGCCTCTGCCTCCTGAGTGCTGGGATTAAAGGTGTGCGCCACTGCCACCCAGCTCCCATTGACCTTCTTATCCCTCTTCTCTGCTGGCCCTTTATTCTCCCTATCTAGACCCTCCTACTTTAATGTCTTCATGTGTATGTGTGTGTGTGTGTGTGTGTGTGTGTGTGTGTGCGCGCGCGCGCGCGCACAGGTCTTGAAAATAATTATCATGAACACATATTTTTACAAAACCTCCTAAGGAAGAGATAATGCTCATCTTGGGTTGTTTTTTGACATGCTTAAAATCGTGTCCTGTTAAAGCAGTGGGCTTCACTGTTTGAGAGTGTGACATGGTTGTGACTGAAATGAGCACTGCAGACATAGCCAAGTGACGACTGTAAAATGGGCTTGCTGTCTGAAGAGAACACTTCATCTGCATAGGATTCCTCCTTGTTGCTAGGCTACCCAGCCTTGTCTGGCAAAAATATGGGCATTAAAAATATGTTGTTGTATAGATGTTTCTTTTTCTTTTTCCCACCTCCATATAATTAGCAAACCCCTTGAAGAACAAATTACAGTTTTCCCTTCTATGGTTTTCCAAAAGCAAATGATTTTCTGTGTAAATTTTTTTTTTTAGGTCAAGCAGATGTGCTCTGCTTACAGGAGAATTCGACTCTCAGCATGAAAGAGCATTAATTATGGACTAAACAGTGTCCTTTATCTACAGCCTCTTAACAGTCTTGAATTATGTTTTGATTGACATGAGGCCATGGACATAATTTGGTTAGAAAATTCACACGGTGTTGTTTCCTAAGAGAGGCTAACATTATCGATGAGGGAATCTAGAAAGCATCATGTTGATTAAATGCCTGGAAATGCAGTAATATTAGCTAAAGGAAAGAACAAAATATTATTTAGAGATCAAGCCACACACTAAGTGAACAGATAATGATAAACTTGTTACATACACAAGCACCTAGGGTGTCACATTGCTGCCAAATGTGGCCTTCCTTACATTTTCAGAGTTGAAAATAACTTGCAAAATGTTACCTCGTGTTCAACTTTGTTGGAGGTGAGAACTCTGAGCCGGAACACAAACCACTGATGAGCACGGTTAGGTGAGGCTGTTGCCAGGTGTGTCGAGGACAAAGCCTTCATTTGAAGGCCAACCTTTGTTAGGCAGCCAACCCTCCATTATCCACCTACGGGCTTTAGAGGCCGCGGTACTGCCTAAGTGGCTCAGGGGAGAATGGTCCCATTCTCCCCTGCTTGTTTATTAGGCTGTGCGCCTCTCAGGCGTGGAGAGATCGGCGTCTTCGGAAAGGGCCTCCATACTCACAGATACGTGGGTGATGTGCTCCCAGGCCAGCAAATGTGGTGAGCTGTGCCGAGGAGAAGCCCACTCAAAATAGCCTAGGAGAGCCAGTCTCTGGGCAGCTTCAGTGGAGTGAGCAGCAGGGATTGCCCGTGTCGTTTCCAAGTGGGGCTGAGATCACTTGTCTGATGGTGCCTGGGAGTTAGGGAAAGGGTGTTTCTTAAGGGAGTGGAGAGTCGGTTTGTAAGGCCTGAGTAAGCTGTGAAGGAGACTCTTCTTGTCTGAGTAAAGACAGATCGAGGCTCTCCCTCCCTGGCTGTTGTGAAAACCGCAGGGCAGGAGTCCAGGCTTTTATTTTGGAGTGAGGTGGCAGTAGTCACAGTATTGGCTTTCCTGAAGAAGGTGTGGGAGGAGAGGCTGCTGAAGCCTGAGCTGCTGTGAGGAGGACTCAGAGCATTTGGATCTCCTACCAGATCGCTGACAACATGACCACTGGGAAAGGTAGGCGCTTTTTGTGTTCTGGAAAGTGTAGTTATTACACTTTCTTGGAAGCCAAGAAAAGATGCGGGTAGTTTATAATCTCGTTAGCCTATACCATGGATAGAAAGTAAAAACTTGTTGCTGCGGGTGTTATTTGCAGCCAGGCAGGGGAGATCACAAAGCCTGCAGGTTATTAGTAGTAGTAAAGCTGATAACTTGGAAAACCAGAGGGATACCCAGAAGCCAAGGCTGGCCAGGTGTCCCCAGCGGGTCTTGTGTGCTTCTAGTTTTTCTCTGCTCCTTCCCGTTCTTAGGATATTGGTTCTGGGGATAAATCTGTTTTTAACCATCTCAAAGCATTTGTTAGTATGCCTACACTATGTTCAGAAAGAGTCTACTGGCTGGGAACGTCTGAGTTTCTCCAGCTGCAGCTAGAAGAAAAACAAGCTAGCCGGGCGCTCTTCCCGCCTTCCAGTGGCGGTGACCCCCCTTCCGAAGGGGGGGTCTGTCAGGCGAAAAGAGGTATAGAGGGAGCCCTGCAGCACACGTTGCTCACACAGTCCTCTTGCCCACCCTCTGTCTTCCATGGAGGATTTGCCCAGGCTCAGACAGCGCTCAGGGCACTGGGGGAGCTCCCACAGAAAGCGGGATTGTGTTTACGGCTGAGGGCAGCTGATGGTCTGGGAGCAACCTGTTCACTGTCCTGCTGTCCTAGGGGTGGTGCTCCCGGCAGACATAATCTCTTGTCTCTGAGGGACATTTCCAATACAACTGTTCACAGTAACTCTGCACAGTTGTCTTCTACTGTGGGGAAGTGGGATCTTAAAGGGCGTGTGTCTCCAGCTTGTTTGCATTTTTGTATTTATTTATTTCTTTCTATGTGCATGGGTATGCATGTGGAGGTCAGGGGATGACTTGCAGGAATTGGTGCTCTTCTTTATGGGGGTCCTGGGCTTGAACTCTGCCCATCAGGCTTGGCAGCAAGTGCCTCTGCCTGCTGAGCCATCTTGGCCTGAGATCTCCTTAAACTAAGCCTGGTTTAGCTGAAATGGAACAAAAATTTTATTTTGGCTGAAAATAGTCCTATTGGAAGATGCCGTATCTCTGCTTATATTTTCATGTTGGTAATTTACTGGATATGGTAATGGTGTTTTTTCTTACCTTGTAATTAGTGTTACTGGCTGTTTAGGAAACCAATACCCAGGTGGGAACAATGAATAATTCATGTTCCAGAGAGTCTTTCATTTGAGACTTTGAAAATGTGTTACTGATAATGGTCTGCCCTAAGTTGTTCTATTTGAGGGCTGTTTTGTAAACATCAGAAAAAAATAATCCGGAAGTTGGAGGTCTGTGTTGAAGGCCTGGGAAGAGTCTTTGCTAAACCTGAATTTAGCATGAAGACTACATGTCTGCTTGGGAGCTCCTTCCAAGGCACCTGCCTTCTGTTGTTGCGATGCAGCTGAAGCTGCAAGTGTGGTAGGAAACAGGGATCTGAGACCCCTCTATCTTAACGTCTGTCAGTCGATGGCTGATAAGAGAGGTTGGGAGTCTGCACCTGGTGACAGCTACGTGTGCATTCAGTGTCTTGCTATTCTCTGAGCATAGTCTCCCACTTTGCTGTTTACTTACTTACCTACCTACCTACCTACCTACCTACCTACCTACCTACCTACCTACCTACCTACCTACCTACCTACCTACCTACCTACCTACCTACCTACCTACCTACCTACCTACCTACCTACCTACCTACCTACCTACCTACCTACCTACCTACCTACCTACCTACCTACCTACCTACCTACCTACCTACCTACCTACCTACCTACCTACCTACCTACCTACCTATCTACCTACCTACCTACCTACTTACCTACCTACCTACCTACCTACCTATCTACCTACCTACCTACCTACCTACCTACTTACCTACCTACCTACCTACTTACCTATTTATTTATTGTTGTTTTTTTGTCCTCACAAGGCAGTCCCTGAAGAGTAGGCCTGAGGTTTCAGGTTTTCAGTGTTTGGGTTAGTTTCAGGACACAGGAAAATGCTTCGCTCTGCTGTCTTGATCTAAGACAGTTACCCTGCTATCTGGAATGCCCTCTGGCTGCCTCCTTTTCTGCTGTTATTAAAGCTGGAACAGTTACGTTTGCTTCTGTGATTCTGTGATTCTGAAACTGTGCCTTGTTTAGTAACTCGTGTAGAGAATAATTCAAAGAACGAAATATCGAAAGAGACATTAAGCCAGGCATTAGAGCCAGCTGTGGTGTCCCCTCTTGAAAATTAGCACCTGGGAGACTGAGGCAGCAGGATAACAAGGTCAGGGCACTGCACCTCATCACTGAAGGGTGCTCTGAGGTGGGGTGCTTCTGTCCAGATGTTTGCTGAGGAGGCTTTGGGGGTGGGGCAGGATTCTGGCAAAGGAAACTGTAATATGGACTCATGGGTTTGGTTTTAGAGGCAGATTGCTGTTGTTGGAGGGAGCACGTGGAGAAGATGGCCCGGGCTCTGTGTGCCATGCACACATGCTGACCCCTTTATTGAATGCCATTACTGTGATATGGAGATTTAAGCCACTGTGTGGGTGAGGGAGATGGACACAGAGTGGCCACTTGATTTTGATCAAATGCAGCTTATCTGTCTTAATCACTTCATAAAAAAGGGGCATGGGCACCAATGGGAAACAAAGAAAGAGACTATTTCAGAAAGGAAGATAGGCCTTTAAGCGAAACAAAGTTAACTTTGTGAGAAATGCGGTAGCTTTCATCTTCAAGAAAAATGTGTTTAATTTCAAATTATGTGTGTCTCTGTGTGTGTGTGTGTGTTTGTGCATGTGTGGGTACCTGTTCTCTCAGATTCCAGAAGGGAGCGCTGGGTCTACTGGGGCTGGAGTTACCGGTACCTGTGAGCCCCTTGGTATGGGTGTTGGGACTGAAGAGCACTGAGCCGCCCCGAGCCTCAGTTTTCCTTTTTTTTCTCAGTTCCATTCAGCCTGGTGTGACTAACGTTTAAACAGGTTTGCCAGTCCTTCAGGTAGCATGGGGTACTGGTGGCTGTGTTATAAGTAGGGAAGTGACGTTGGGATAAGGTATCCTCTGCTGCAACAGTGTGTGACCTGGATGGGAGGCCTTTCAGTCAGCCTCAGTAACTCCTGAGCTGCTGGGAAAAGTAGATGTGGTGATACATGTAGGTGGTACGGCATAGTGCCATCACACTTGACACTTAAGTGCCATCCTGTTTGTTACAGGTATACAGTCCACTGAGCCAGAATAACACGAGCTAACGGGGTGGAAGTTGGACCTTGGCTTAAAGACTTATTAATTTTTTTAATGTATGTGTGTGTGTGTGTATGTGTATATATGATGTGTGCGTGTGTACATGAGTGTATCTATGTAAGTATGCACACCCTGGAGCTGAAGTTACCAGTGGTTGTTTGCTGGGAACTGAACTCAGGTGTTTTGTTAGAACAAGTGCTCTTAACTGCTGAGACATCTCTCTAGCCCTTGGGCCTTGGTTTTTTTGTAATATGGTTGATATTCTATGTAGATACAGAAAACTCTCTTAAGATTCCAAGATGCAGGGCTGGAGAGATGGCTCAAAGGTTAAGAGCACTGGCTGTTCTTCCAGAGGTCCTGAGTTCAATTCCCAGCAACCACATGGTGGCTCACAACCATCTGTAATGAGATTTGGTGCCCTCATTTTAAAAAAAAAAAAAAAAGAATTCAAGATGCAGAATCCGATGTACAAGAAGATCTCTAATCAGCCAGGCATGGTGGTGCACTTCTTTAATCCTAGCCCTTAGGAGGCAGAGGCAAGCAGACCTCTGTGAGGTCAAGGCCAGCTTGGTCTACAAAGCAAGTTCCAAGAACAAGACTACATAGATAGAAACAAAACAGAATAAGAGGAAGAGGAGGGGAGGAGGGCCTGAAAGAGTCTGCCACCTTGTCGCCTGATCTTCTCGTGTGTCACAAGGCTTGTTGGAGAAGAAGTACTGGTCGTAGAACTGAAGCAGGGAGCATGCACAGGTAGCCAGGTAATTGCTGCCGAGTCAAGAAATAGAGGAGTACTCAGGAAGCAAAGGAAGCCACAGTGAGGCTGTGTGAGAGACTAGAAAGGCTCCCTGTGGCCCAAGGTGGGATACGCTTAGCTACAAAAGGAGGTTTCATTAGACTGTAAGAGCACTCTTGAGTGTGGGTGGCATGCACTTACCTCCTTCTACAGAGTGTGGGCTGGGAGGCAGTGGGGTTTGTTCACCACTCTGGTGTACCTGAGAGCAGGGCCTAAAAATGAGGTTGAGTATAGGCTCATGTGGTAGCCAACTTTATTTGGAGCATCAGACAGTTTATACTCTGAGGGTTAAGAAGAGTCACCTGAGCAAAGTGTACTGTCACAAGGACAAGCCACATGTGGCAAAAACACAGAGGCGCATGAATTTCAACAGCTGAAGTGAACTCAACTCCTGTTCGCTACACATGGGAGGAACACGGAAACACATTCCAAGACCAATTCTGTGTTTCACAGAAACTGGGGTCACAAGACTTTTGTCTTGTTTTCTCACAAGCACTCAGAATTCTCTTGATTCCGTTCTTGGACTCTGTTCTGACTGGCTGGATGATATATAGAATACATCTGTATCTTAACTGTCTAGAAGAGACTTAGGAGATCAGTAGAGCACATTAAGTGTGTACACAAGGAAGCTTCAGAGAAGATTAAAGAGGGGAGAGAGCCCTGGATGTGGGGCACCACCCCATAGCCTGGGGGTCCACACAGAATAAGAAACAAAGGACAAAGCCCACCCTGGCTCCTGTGATGTGAGCTTTGCCCCAGGAACTGAAATTGGCAGATAAGATCTAGCTTTCCTCGCTATTTTCTGTTGTGGTTTTTGTTTGTTTTTGTTTTGTGGCCACCAAAATAATACTTAACAGATGATAAACATGGACCTCTGTGATCTTCCTCTTCCAACCCAGAAACCTCTCGAAAAAGCACACTGAAGTGTTTTAACATAGCTAGCTAATTCTTGATGCTCAGAATGGTTAAGGTCATCTGAAAACTTGGGAAGACCAAGACACTGTGAGAGCCTAGAGCAGCCTAGGGAGACTGTGGCTATGTACCCTACTTGTAGCCCTGGACAGGAAGGACCTTGTCTGAGGACTAGGGATGCCAGGCAGACTGTGGCTGCTAGGTAATGAGAATGCATCAGCCCTGGCACTTTAGTTGAAGCAAGTCTGCTGTGTTACTGTAAGACGGTGTTGTAGGGAAACTGGTGAGGTGGGTGTGGCAGCTCTGACTTTGAGTAACTGCAAATACAACACATTCCCCAAGTTTATGTTAAATATGTGAAAACTGGAAAGAAGTAAGGAGGTTGGAAAGAAGCTTTTTATTTGCTTTGTCTTCTCACAATTACTTAACCACATTTATACATGAATTGATTTTATTTTTGAAAACAACTTGATCTGGGTTTTGGATGGTATGCTTATATTTTTAAAATGTTTTCTTTATTTGAAACACACACTGTGATTTGCTTTTTAAGGCAAAAACTAGAGCCGTGGAAGCCAGCAGGGTCACTTTCAGTGATAGGAACTCCTGAGGTGGCCCCCATGAGATGAGAAAGGCCTGACCTACAGGGCCTTGGTAGAACTGCAGACCGGAGGGCAGTGAGCATTCTGAGTAGCACCGACCACTGCTAATGGGCATTGGGGTGGGTAAATCAGAGAGGTTGTGGGGAGATATGGGAAGGAAGGAAGAAGGGCCAAGAGCGACGCCATGTTTTGGTTTGGGTAAGTGGTGCCAAGTGAGTCAGGAGCAAAGTCTGAGGTGGGTTGGTTATGGCTGATGATGGTTTTGGAATCCCAGATATAAATTTGTCTTGATTCAGGTCGTCTGAATTTTGGAGTAGAGAGATGGGGCTGCTATGAGAAGATTGAGATATTTATTAGACTGTTGGTCTTTATTTTAATTGCCATTTTATTATTTCTCTTTCTCTTTTCTTGGGGAAGTATGGTTCTATGCCACTCCTAAGGGTTCCTGAGGACTGAGGTTTACTGAAGCCCAGATAGGGAATCTGAAAGTTTATTTTGCGCAAAGGAAATAGCTCACGGCATCATCACTGCTAAGTACCATTGACATTTTGTTAGGAGGCCATTCCCAAATTTGGCTCTGAGCTTTCCAGCTCTCTTGCCCTTGTGCCTGCCTAGTGGCTGTCATGAAGAATTAGGTCAGTATGGCCACACTGATAATTAGAGTGGCATTCCTGAAGACTACATCTGAAGGCTGTGGGGTTTGGGCGCTGATAGTGACTGGTATAGTTCTCCTTCAGGTCAAGGTCAAAGGTAAAATAAGTACTGTGGTATAAAAGAGAATGAATATTTAATCATCAAAAGGAAATGCAATGGTTCTTGTTAGTATGGCTTTTTAGAGATTGTCTTAGGTGTTGATGTTTTTATTGTTTAAAACTTCATTTTTCTGGGTGGTGGTGGCACACGCCTTTAACCTCAGCACTTGGGCGGCAGAGCCAGGCAGATCTCTGTGAGTTCGAGGCCAGCCTGGTCTACAGAGCAAGATCCAGGAAAAAACGCAAAGCTACACAGAGAAACCCTGTCTCAAAAAACCAAAACCAAAACCAAAATCAAAAAAACCCTTCATTTTAAACTTTTAGTTTTTCATCATCCACATAAAACTCTCCTCCCTTTCCATGAATTATCAAAACTATGTCTCATGCTTTAAAGATGTACTGTCAGGTTGGAGAAATAGCTCAGTGGGTCAAGTGCTTACTGCACAAGTGTGAGGACCAGAATTTGGGTCCCTGGAATCCCAACAGCAGCTACAGTAGCCTGAAGGTCTGTGGATAGATAGAGGGTGGAAAAAACCCCTTGGCCAAGGCTGCTTATAAAAGAAAGCATTTAATTTGTCTTCTGGTTTTGGAGGGTCAGAGTCCATGGTTGTAGAACAAAGGAGCAGCTGAGAGCTCATATCTTGATTCATCTAAACCATGGGAGGGGAGGGCAGGGGAGGGGAGGGGAGAGAGAGGAGAGGGAGAAGAAGAGAAAGGAGAGATAGAGGGAGGGAGGTCCTAAGAGAGATCGTGATTGTTTGCTTGCACTGGGAATTGCATGAGTCTTTTGAAACCTCAAAGTTTGTCCCAGTGCCACATCTCCTAATCCTTCTCAAACAGTTCCACCAACTAGGGACCACGTATTCAAACATAGGAGCCTATAGGACCATTCTCATTCAAGCTACCACAAAACCTCACCCAACTCTTTGGAGGTCTAGTTTTGGGGATGTGATTAGTTGAAGATAAGGTCATCAGGGTAGATTCGCATGTTTGAAACCTGGTGGTTCTGTCAAAAGAGGGTGTGAGAAGGATCTAGAATAAGCTCTGCTAGTAGAGTAATTCACAGAACTCTTCAAGAATCTCCTTTACTGGATGTAGGGCAGTTACATGTCTCCCCACAGATACTCTCAATCTCCCACTATTTGACACTGTTAGTTATTTAGGCGGCGCCCTTACCCTGCGAGGAACACGTTCCAAACACGACAAATCCACAGAAGAGCTGTTTATTAATATAGGATAGAGGATAGAGGTGACAGGCCTGTGTGAAGCACACACGTGAGTGAGGAGAGGAGAGAAGAGAAGAAGAGGAGAGAGAGACCTGTGCAAAATGGCGCCGGCTTTTTAAAGAGTGGGGCGCGCATGCGTACAGGACCGCATGTGGCTACTCCACGCATGCGCTTAGATTACATGGCAACGCGCACGCCACGAGAGATGTTCTGACCTGGAAATGGCTATTTTGAACCGGAAATAATTAGGTGGTCCGCCGGGCAAGCCCAACCGTGTGGACATGTTGTGATTTCCTATCAGACACCCCCTTAAAATTCCCTTTTGTGGGTAAGATTCCCTTTCTGGTTTCAGCCTGGCCTATACATGTGCCATGTATCAGGATATCTGGACAATTCTTTTAACAAATGACAGCAAGAAACTCAGTTTGGCTTGCTCTGGTACCTGGATGCAATCACAAGAATTGTAGAAAGCTAATTTTATGCAGCATGAAACAAGTTATTCTTGGTCTGTTACTGGTTGCTTTGTAATTATGTAAATAATCACAGCAGTGTGAACTGCCCCGAGTTGTTGGAGTAGGCTCCAAGCTGGTGCTGAGGTGCTAGGGCATTTGCTGTAAGCACATGTGTTTTCTGACCACAGAGAACCATCAATTATAATACCCGACTTTTGCTTAGACCTAGAATTCAGATTTGAATGAGCATGGTTGAGAAGAAACAGACTCACTAATTGATGGGTAAATAAAACAAACCCAAACTCTTACTTACTCACACAGAGCTGTTTATTAGAAAAAACTTCTAGATTTCTAAACAATAGCTTACGGTTTTTGCAGGGTGTGTAGTATAATATACTTCCAATTCCAGTACCTGGGTAGGTGGAGGCAAGGGAGTTGAAAGTCATTCTTGACTACATGCAGAATTCAAGGCCATCCTGAGCTATTATCTCACAAAAAATCAGCATAGAAAAGACAACTGAGTGGGTCACAAGCCTGGCTACTTAGTTCCACCCTTGGAACCAACATAAACCCCCTCAGTGAAGCTGGTCTTTGACCTGCACACAGGTTCTGTGGCATGTGCTGGCCCGCCCCCTCCCCCCTTAAAAAAGGGAGGTGTCTCTTTTTCTTTTACAGCTTTGGCTAATTTTACACTTTTGGCTAATTAAGTCTGTTTGTTCTGCCCTGTGCGCCTTTTGAACTGTGGGTCATTGTAAGCTTGTATAATGGTCGTGTTTCCCTGGGAGGGGCTTCAAAGTAGCTGAAAGTTCATATCCTGGAGTGCAAGACTTGGTGTGAGTAGGTTTACACTCCCTTTCTCTGCCCGTGTGCAGACAGCTAAGCAGGTCTCCCAGGTGTGTAAGGAGCATTTTTTGTTCCTAACAGGCTTGGGGTCTGGAGGCAGAGAGCTCACACTGACTGGTACCTCATTTCTTTCTCACTCTTGCTCCAGCGGAATGGGCCCCTGTTGTGTGGCCAAAAGAGGAGCAAGAGAACAGTCCTAGCCCCGACGTTTAACTTGGCTGGTTCGGTAGGTAACGGAGCTAAGCTACCAAGCCCGGTGAGTTTGCCCTCTGGGAACCACAGGGCAAAGGAGAGAACCAACTCCCCTAAGTTAAACCTCCTCCTGCATGTGCCCACGAGCACACCCCCCCCCCCCCAATTAACTAAATGTTTAAACAAATTAGGAGTTGACCCAAGAGTGGCCCTGAACAATGTGGAACTAAAACCTTAGCGCAGTGGGACCTCAGAATCAGGACAGAGAGTTGGACCGAAGTGTAGATCGAGGGATGCAGAGCTTGAAATCACAGCTCAGGGCTCCAAGGAAACCAGGGAAACCCTAAAGACACGTGTGTCCAGTCAAGACAAGGCTTCATCATGCCTGTCAACTCCCAAACCCTTGCAGACCCTCTCCAGTGGCCAGTCAGGAGACTGGTGCAGGCCGCCCTTCACCTCATCCCAGTCTTCTTTTGCTCGTCCAGTGCACGCTCTGTTGACTTCCATGGACACTGAGCCGTGGCCTCAGTATCACTGGCTGCCTTCATGACCAGGGAATGTTGTTCAGTCCTCTGCTTTCTCTGCCCACGCTGAGAACAGTCCAGAATTAGGAGGAGGTTTCTGTGCCCATGCTCCTGTGAGGGCGGCTGGCTGCTTTGTTTATTATCCCCTGTGAGAGAGATTTCTTGTTCTTACATTTGCTCAGAAGCTGTCTTTGGGATTTGTTCTGTGTAGGTGTTCAGCACCATAGCCTAAAGTGATCCTGACTTCAGCAGGATGTGCACACTTTTAAAAGCATCTCACATTCCCAGTTTTTCAGCACTGGAATCAAATAAAGCAGTGAGTCACATCACGGGGCCTGGAGGAGGGCATAGAGGACCCTTTCTAACTTTATTTGGCCTGTTCTCTGCGTGTGTGTGTGTGTGTGTGTGTGTGTGTGTGTGTGTGTGTGTGTGACATATATCTCTATATGTGTCATACTGGACACAACTTCGGCAAGGTGTTGCCACAAGTGTGACCCATACTGGATTGTGAATGCTACATGGAACTTTGGCGTTCCTGCCTCTGTTCCAGCCCTAGCAGAGGACCTGGGAGTGCAGTGACACATGGTAAAGAAGCACTGGCGAGGTAGAGGAAGGAAGACGTTCTGGGGGTGCTGTTAGCATCCAGTGGTGGCAGGTGGCCAGGTCGGGGCTCCGAGTCCACCCAGTTTCATCACAACAAAGACAAAATGATTTCTTTGAGATCAAATCACTTCCAGAGCAACACTGTGCCTTCCAACTTCCCCTATACAAGGGGAAAATTCAGAGATTGATGCTATTTGGTTAAAACATACCCTTAATTTGGATCCTTTTCTTTTCCTTACAAAAGACACGGGTTTTTTTTTTTGTTTGTTTGTTTTGTTTTGGTTTTGGTTTTTTGGTTTTTCGAGACAGGGTTTCTCTGTGTAGCTTTGCGCCTTTCCTGGAACTCGCTTTGGAGACCAGGCTGGTCTCGAACTCACAGAGATCTGCCTAGCTCTGCCCCCTGAGTGCTGGGATTAAAGGCGTCCACCACCACCCGGCTCTTTTCCTTACAAAAGACATGTTTCTTTCCTATGACCACGAGAGATTCATCACTGAGCCTCTGTCCCTGGTTGTTCTGGAACTTGCTCTGTAGACCACGTTTTTTGAATTGCTTCTTGTACTTGCAGCATCACAGGTGAGTCTAAGTCCTGGGAGAATACCCAGTGTCTGTCCAGGTATCCTGTGTGATTTGCATGAAGTCTCATGGAGATTGGCTGAGTCACAGGTGACCCAGTCCCCTTCTGAGTGGCGTGTGTAGAAGGGGATGGACTGGTCACAGACCTGGGGAGTCGAGGGTCGGTGTCACTCTCGTTCCTGGACCATGAGCCGGACATTAGTACTCTGCATTCCCTTCCAGCCTTTCTTTCCTTTGCATCGCTGTTAGGCACACACCCTGTTTTGTTGGCTCCAGCACCTCCAGATTTGCTTCTGCTCAGCTTCTGCAGGAGAAGTTCTAGAATTAGCTGCGATGATGATGGGTAGGACGGAGCCTTGCCTCTCTGCCAGGGCTGCTTCTGTGGATGAGAGGGGGCGGACCTGAGAGTAGCTCATAGCTGGGTAGGTCCCTGAGGACTGCTGCCTGCTGTCAGGACGGGGCAGGGATTGGCATGGTGCAGCCGTGCATGGGATGGACCCCACGAGCAGACAGTGCATTTCTCCCCCATTTTCAGACAAGGAAACACAAGTTTACCTGTCTGCATTATGTTTTAAAGATGTGTTTTATGTGTAGTAGTGTTTTGTCTGCATGTATGTATGTGTACCACATGTGTGCCCAGCACCTGTGGGGATTAGAAGCAGCAGTCTCCTGTTTCCCAGGATGCACAGGGAATGTGCCAGACTGATTGAGAGATTTGTGCAAAAGCAGCTGTGTGAGGGCTCAAAGCTGTGTAAGATGAAGAAAGAAGGTGTGCTGGGGTATGTGTGGAAGAACAGCCCATCTTTGGGCTTCGTCTCAGGAACACTGAGCATACTCTAGTTGCTAGGCTACCCTGCTGTTTTCTTCCTGCAACAAGGAGGGTGAAGTGAAGGCTGCCGGGAATCCCATCAGCTCAGCTGCTGCTGGTACAGATGAGAGCCAGATATTTCCTTCTGTGAGTTTCCCCCATCAAAGCCTGCTGGAAGAGCAGACAGGCAAGCTTCATTACTAGGTCCTGATCCTCCTGAAGATGAGCATCGAACTTACATCCCTTAGGTTTTTCGGTGTTTTGGTTCTTTGGAATGAGTGTTGAAGTTTTCCAGGGAAACTCAGAGCTTGCAATTCCAACTTCCACAGCTAGACTTGATTTCTGTGTTTAGATTGACATCTCTGCTCGCCTCTAGTCACAGCCACACACCTCAGGCAGAGGATGATCTTTCTAACTATTCTTTGTTTGTTTGTTTGTTTTTTGTTTTTTTCGAGACAGGGTTTCACTGTGTTGTTTTGGTCCCTGTCCCAGATCTCATTCTGTAGACCAGGTTGGCCTCGAACTCACAGAGTTCTGCCTGGCTCTGCCTCCCGAGTGCTGGGATTAAAGGTGTGCGCCACTGCCCGGCTCTAACTATTCCTTTATTTATTGATTATGTATATGTGTGTGTACACATGCACATAGAAAAGTCAGAGGACAGCTTTCTGAAACTGGCTCTTTCCACCTTTGTGTAGGTTCCTGGAATCTTGCTCAGGTCTTGCTCAGCAACCACCTTTACTTGTTAAGACATCTTGCTGACTCTTTTTTGTTCTTTTTGCTGCATGACATTTGTGTGGAGCTTGGTGCCGCCATCCTTCCTGGTCAGGGTTCAGTTCCCAGGAGGCTGTGCTGTGCTGGTGTCTCTCTTTCTACCAGTTCCAGTTCATGGATGACTGTGTGCTCTGGCTTTTCTTTTTCCCAGGAGTCTCTCTGTTGTGTTTTGGACTCATCTGCTCTCAGTGGTTCTCAGACACGCACTGGTTGGCTGCTGTCGCTCACCATCAGGCAGACCTGTCAGTTTGACTCATCTGGAACGGGCTTACCAGGCGGGGCTTGTTAGAGGGTTGGGAAGGGAACTCCACTGCCATTCTGTGGAGAGGGACCTCGCGAGCCTTTGGAATGTCCTGTCCTTGCGCTGTGGGAGGAGAGGTGAGGCCCAAATGGCTGAAGAATTAAGGGTGGCTGGGAATTGAAGGCTTCAGTTCGCTTACTCCTGAGTCCTAGACTGTCAGACAAGACGGCAGGAGTGGCCGTGGGACGGTGATGTTCCCACTGGCAGCTGGAAAGAGAATGGATGCTTTCTTCAGGCCCAGGAGAATGTCTGTTTCTACAGGATCGTTTTCTGTGGGTAGCATCCACTGTGTGATAAACCTTGCCCTAGTGTGAGCAAAGATTGTACCTTTAGAAGCGTTCATTTCCAGATATTTGCTGTGGTCTGGGCTCTAGAGCACTCCTAGATTGACTGATGTCTACTTAGTCGAAACCCTGAAGAAACTGGGTGTCTGGATGCTAACAGAAGCCAGGCGTAGTGGAGGAGGCCTTTATCCCAGCACTTGGGAGGCATGGGCAGAGGCGGCAGATCTCTGTGAGTTCCAGGCCAGCCTGTTCTACTTAATGAGTTCCAGTCCATGACAACCTGATCTACAAAGTGAGTTTCAGGACAGCCTTGGTCTACAGAGTGAGTTTCAGGACTGCCTGGTCTACAGAACAAAACAGCCTGGTATACAGAGTGAGTTCCAGGCCAACCTGTTCTACAGAGTGAGTTTTAAGACAGACTGGACTATATAGAGTGAGTTCCAAGACAGCCAGGGCTACACAGAGAAACCCTGTCTCGAAAAACAAGTACAAAATAAAAACAGATGCTAACAGGTATCAGTGTGCATTGTGATTCAGTTGAGCAATACTGAACTATGTCAAGAGCCCAGGACTGTGTATCTGGGACAGCCATTGAGCCACTCTGTCACCAGCTCAGTTATGTAAATGACCTGTTTGCCTTTTAAGGAATGATCCTTTCTACAGAGGAGAATTTTCCAGTTTACTAAAACTAGGCTCCTTTCTGATTGTCCAGACTCCCTCCTCCTCCTGCTCCTGCTTCCTTGGAAATTCCCACACTGTACTTTGATTATACTCACCCAGCTCCTCTTTAAACCCTCCCAGATGCACCACCATCTCTCTGCTCCCCAACTTGTATCCTCCTTTTTTCTTTAATAACCCATCAGCTCTAATTTCTGCAGCCAGTATACTTCTGGTGATGGCCCATTCCCCGGAGCCACTCACTCTTCAGGAAGTCTGATTCCCTCCCCCAGAAGCCATCAACTGTCCATAGCGTCTCAGTTAGGGCTGGGGACTCAGTGCGGGAATGAGCTGCACGCTGGAGTGTTTACTGGCTTGATCTTGTGTGGGTCTTATGCAGTAGTCCTCTTACTCAGTAGCTGCTGGTTTCCACTAGTCTACCCCAATCTCTGGCTTCTGGAATCTTCCTGCCCCCTTCCATGAGGGTCCCTCAGTCTTGGGGAAGGTGTGATATAAATGTCCTGTTTGTGGCCGGGTACTCTACACTCATATATTCTCTGTGCGTTGATCAGTTGGGTGTTTCTGTGTTAGTCCTACCCACTTCACAAAGAAACTTCTTTGATGAGGTCTGAGAACTGCAGTAATCTATCAGTAGAAAGATGAATTTAGACAGCAGGTTGATACTATGCCCACAGAATAATAATTGTAGGTTCACCCCTTAGGCCTGTGAGCTAGCTCCCTAGCCATGGGTTCTTGACCAGATTTGTAGGACCAGGCTGCATGTCCTCCTGTGGGGCAGGCCTGATATCCAATCAGAAAGCAGTTGGTTACCCTATAACATTCATGCCACCACTGTGCCCCTGGGCATATCCTGCCATGCTGGTCATTATTGCAGTTTACTGGCTTCACAGCTCAGTAAGACTCTTGACTTTCCTACCAACCTCAGCAGCCCAGGCAGCACTTTCTAGTACCAGCCAACAAGGACGAAACTTCCTGTTCAGTACTAACGTGATATCTGCATGCCCTGTGACTAATGTCTGCAGCGAGAGGGTCTTGCCGTCAAGTTCTGGTGGGCAGTTAAGAGCAATGTCAATAGTCTGTATTGTTTTGGGGGTCTCTGGGATAACTCTGACCAGCAATTACAGGGGAGGTATCCCACATAACTTGGAAGATGGATAACCAACTCTAAGAAAGTCTGAAAAAGTCATATGAGGGTTGGGCATTTAGCTCAGTGATAGAGCGCTCGCCTAGCAAGCTCAAGGCCCTGGGTTTGATCCTCAGCTCAAAAAAAAGGTCATATGAAAACCTATTTTATAAGCTTCCTAAGTAAATGTGTGTGTTTGCACATGCATGAGCATGTAAATTTAAGAGTTTAATTAGGTCTAGCCTCCTTTTAATTTGTGTTTGGGGGGGTTAGGGTGGGTGCATAAATGTGCATGTATTTATGGAGGTAAAAGATCAATTTTCCTTGTCTGTGTAGCTTTGTGCCTTTCCTGGAACTCATTCTGTAACCCAGGCTGGCCTCGAACTCACAGAGATCCACCTGCCTCTGCCTCCTGAGAGCTGGGATTAAAGGCGTGTGCCACCACCACCTGGCTCAATTTTCCTTAGGTGCTGCCCATTGTGGTTTTGGGGTGTGTGTGTGTGTGTGTGTGTGTGTGTGTGTGTGTGTGTGTGTGTGTGTGTCCTTGCACATAGGCAATGCTGTGGGACACACGTTAGAAGACAGCTTGTGGTCATCAGTTCCGTATATGTTCCAAGGATTGATTCAGGCTGTTAAGCCTTGGCAGCGAGTGTCTTCATCTGCTGCACCGTCTTGCCAGCCCTCTGCCATGCTTTAGGACAGGTTCTCTCACTGGCCTGGGGCTGGCTGATAAGGCCAGGCTGGCTCTCTCTGCCTCCCTGGAACCGGGATTCAATCACATGCCACCACACGTGGATTCTTTCACTCAGTGGGATCTGGGGATGGACCTCATTTGCTAAGCATTTTACTGCTTGAGCCTTCCTCCCCCCAGCTCCAGCCTCCTTTAATTTAATTGTTAAGGGTTAAAAAAGCTGAGAAACTAAAAAAAAACAAAAATTAAAAAAAGAAAAAATCTGAGAAACTTAGTCTAAACTTCTGTTTAAACTACGTTGGTTTTTCAACTCATAGACTTGTTATTTTTGTCCCCAAACATCTTCTCAGATAGAACACCATGTCCAGTGCTGGATCTAGAAAATACAGACCCGATTTTCCTGTTTTGATGAGTCTCCCTCCGGCTGAGGCGGGAGAGACCAGTGAGTGGGCTGATCCAGTGGTCAGGTGAAAACACTGATGTTGAAGGCTTGTTCTGCCCCAGCGCCTGCTCAGTGCGTCTGCATCCCCAGGTGTCCCCCCATGCTGTGGCTGCGCCCATGCAGTTTGCGGGTCTGCCCTGCACTGGCCCTGCTAGAAGACTTGCACTGCCACCTCTTGCTAAGTGGTGCAGCCCCTGCAGCCCCTGTGGCCCTGTAATTAGCTCTGCTGAGGGGATCCGGTCAGTGAGATGTTTGTGTGTTCAGCTAAACCCCACACACTCATTGTCCTTCCCTTCCCCGGGACACATTTCCGTAGGTAATGGCTGCCGCAGGTGTGCCTTCCCAGTGATAATGAGCTTCAAAACCATACCCTCTTTGAGGACAGAAATACATCAGCTTCTGTTTTCTTTATAGTGTGTATTGTGTTCCCCCAAATTTGTTTTGGGGGGCAAGGGTGACTATCTAGTACAGCAACAGGTAGTAGCCCAGTTATGGTTTCTGTAGCCAACAAGTTGACTTGCCCAGAAAACAGGAGAATATATGAACGTTGTGTGTTTTATTTTTAAAATTAGTTTATTTCTTTCATGCGTGTGGGTGTTTTGTCTTCATGCATGTATGTACGCCACCTGTGTGCCTGGTGCCCAAGGAGGTGAGAAGAAGGAATTGGATCCTCTGGAACTAGAGTTACAGACAGTTGTGAGCCACCATGTGGGTGCTGGGAATCCAGCCTGGGTCCTCTCGAGGCCATCTCTCTAGCCCAGTGGTTCTCAGCCTTCCTGATGCTGTGACACTTTAATACAGCTTCTCATGCTGTGGGTGAATGAAGAAGGGAAATAGAAAGGAAAGGACATGACTCCTAGGTGTGGAGGAGGAGGAGAAGGTTTATTGTAGGTGTGTGGGAGAGCACAGCCAGAGGCAGGGACTTCTGGGAGAGTGCAGTCAACAGGACCCTGAGCCATATGGGGGGGGGGGGGGGAGAGGGTAGAGAGGGGAACTGGGTGCAGCAGCCAGGAGGCCCAGAAGGGAGTAGATGAAAAAGCCAGGTGACCCCATGTTGGATTATACAAGGAAGAGCAGCTGAGGGAAGGGCAGCCCAGCCGTGGGCTGGAGAAGTTTGTGGTGGGGGCAGGGTGTGCCAGCCAGGAAGGCCCTGTAACAGGTAGGGACTGAAGGATGCGGGAGATCCCTCATGTTAAATGGGCACCTCACATGTTTGTCCCAGGTTTGAACCCTAACAGTGATGTGACCCCCAACCATAAAATTATTTCACTGCTAATTCATAACTGTAATTTTGCTACTGTTATGAATTGTAATTTGTGAATCTGATACACAGGATATCTGATGTGTGAGCCCAAAGGGGTCACAGCCCACAGACTGAGAACCATAGCTCTGGCCCCTGCTTTAAATAGTCCTTTATCTCTGTAGAAATGAAAACATGCAGAGAATAAATAATGAATCAGATTGAGAAGAAAGTCTTACATTTTCATGTGTTACTGTTTTCATTTTTTGGCGTAAACCCAGCATCCCAAGTGTTCTGCATTCCTTTTGTATGAAAATCTCCTGCAACATTTCCTGGAGTGAGATCTACTGGGGACATTTTCTTTCTGCTTTTGTCTCAATATATATATATATATATATATATATATATATATATATATATATTTGCCTCCTTGGTGTTGATTTAAATGTATTTACTCATTATCTATATATATTTGTGCGTGTGTGCATATCCCATGGCACACGTACACCAGTCAGAAGACAACCTGGAGGAGGTCTCTCCTTCCGCCCTGTGCCTCATGGAGCTGGAGCCCATGCAGCGCTGTTATCACTGAGCACTCACTGGGCCTGCCTTTACTCTTTTTTGGTTTTTGGTTTTTTTTGAGACAAGGTTTCTCTGTAGTTTTGGTGCCTTTCCTGGATCTCGCTCTGTAGACCAGGCTGGCCTTGAACTCACGGAGATCTGCCTGGCTCTGCCTCCCGAGTGCTGAGATTAAAGCTGTGCGCACCACCATCCAGCCCTGCCTTTATCCTTAAAAAAGTATTCTACTGGTTTTAAAACATTAAGCTGATAATTTCCTTTCACCAGCTTCAAGATGCAGTTCTGCCTTCTCTGACTGGGACACCTCCTGTCCAGTCTCATCTTGGGTGTGTCTTCACGATGCCTGTGTGTGATGCACTTTCCTCTCCAGGGCATTTTCACTGGTTTTAAACAGTTGTACGACGGTAGGCCTGGGTGTGTGTCTTGGTTAGTCTTAATTGCCAGCTTGATCTAGCTAGAGTTATCTGAGAGGAGAGCCTTAGCGGAGGGTGTGTGAGGAGCCCAGCCAACCATGGGCAGCACTGTCTCTAGGCAGGCAGTCCAGGGTTATAGAATAAGAAGGCTGGGTGAGCAGGATCCTGAGTGAGCCAGAGTGTGAACCAGTGAGCAGGGTTTCTCTCTGGTTTCTGTAAAGAGTTCTGCCTTGAGTTCCCACCCTGCAGTGAGGGCGCTTGGCCTGGAAGTGAGCTGAAAGAGTTTCCTCTCTCAGTTGCTTTGGCCCCAGAGTGTTTCCATCATAGCACAGCCCCATGATGTTCTCTGTTGGTGTTTGTTTGCTTGTTTTCCCCGCTTCCTGGATCTGGGGCCACATTTCCCTCGTCAAATCAAGTTCTGATAATCGCTTCAGACATTTTCTAGTCCCTACCCCATCCTGCTGGGAGTGCAGCTTCCAGTGTTTGACTCTGTTGCTGTCCACAGTGCTCTCCAGCTCTGTTCCCTCCCCCTCTCCCTCCCTTCTCCCTCCCTCCTTCTCTCTCTCTCCCTCCTTCCCTCCCTCCTTCTCTCTCTCTCTCTCCCTCCTTCCCTCCCTCCTTCTCTCTCTCTCTCCCTCCTTCCCTCCCTCCTTCTCTCTCTCTCTCCCTCCTTCCCTCCCTCCCTCTCTCTCTCTCTCCCTCCTTCCCTCCCTCCTTCTCTCTCTCTCTCCCTCCTTCCCTCCCTCCTTCTCTCTCTCTCTCCCTCCTTCCCTCCCTCCTTCTCTCTCTCCCTCCTTCCCTCCCTCCTTCTCTCTCTCCCTCCTTCCCTCTCTCCTTCTCTCTCTCCCTCCTTCCCTCTCTCCTTCTCTCTCTCCCTCCTTCCCTCTCTCCTTCTCTCTCTCCCTCCTTCCCTCTCTCCTTCTCTCTCTCCCTCCTTCCCTCTCTCCTTCTCTCTCTCCCTCCTTCCCTCCCTCCTTCTCTCTCTCTCCCTCCTTCCCTCCCTCCTTCTCTCTCTCTCTCCCTCCTTCCCTCCCTCCTTCTCTCTCTCTCTCCCTCCTTCCCTCCCTCCCTCCTTTTCTTTCTTTCCCCCTCCCTCCCTCCCTCCCTCCCTCCTTTCTCCCTCCCTCCCTCCTTTTCTCTCTCTCCCTCCCTCTCTTTCTCCCTCTCTTTCTCTTCCTCTCCCCCCTTGTCCCGCTTCTCTCCCTTCCTCCTTCCTCCCTCTCCCCTTCTCCCCACCTTGCCCCGCCTCTTCCTAAAAAGCATATTTTGTTTCTTTAATGGTGGCTGAATTCTGCTGTTGTGTATTTTAAGTTCTCCAATCCCTGCATCAAATGCCCTGGAGCTGGAGTTACAGGCTGTTGTGAGGCACCAGATGTGGGGACTGCAAGCCTCCTTAACCACTGGGCCATCCCTCCAGCTCCTGCAGTTCTTACACAGAGACTCTGTAGCCGACATCTGGCTTGAGTGTGTTGCATGTCCTTTTGACAATCTTTGTTAGCTGACTGCTGTTTTCTTTTTCTTTTTATCACTCCAAGTTGACTTTAGCATCCTGAGTGACTCTCACGTGCCACAGAAGTCCTCGGGTTTGGTCCATGAGCTTTCCTCTTGTATCATTAAAATGTTTATAAATAGGGTTGGTGAGGAGGGGGCTCAGTGTGAAAGTGCCTGCTCTAGGTCTACACCCTGAATTCACCCCAACCCTGCTGGAACAGAGACCCATTTCCCAAGAGTTGTCCTTACCACACGTGCTCTGTGACACATGATACTTGTGCACGGTGGCACATGCAGGACCACCCACATACGATAATAACAATAAAATAAATGTAAAGTGATTATAAATAGGTTGAGTTTTAAGAACCATAGATATGTTTTCTTTTCTTCTTTTCAATTTTGAATGCAATAGAGGAGTCAATAAACGTTGCTGGTTTGAAGGTTTAAACATGAATCATATAATGAAAAAGTACTCCGCTTCATTAAAGAAAATGCAGCCTAGAGAACATCATTTTTGCTTATCCATCTAATTGACATGTTTGTAAATGATAATTTAATTCAATGTTGGCAGAGATATGAAGCAGGACAGACACTCCTTGAGTTTCCAGACAAATGAACATTTATATGGCTTTTCAGAAGATACACCTAGTAGTATTAGTAAACATCTGCTATTTGACCCAGTCATGTTGAATGTTGGGGTTTCTTACTTAAAATTGTTTAAATTTCAACAAAAAGCCACTTGTTGGAAGGTGTTTGTTGAAGTCCTATTTCTTTCCTTTTTTTTTTGCATTTTTGTTTATTTACTTATTTTGTGTGTATGTGCACACATGCTCACAAGTATGGGTGTCATGGTGTTTCTTTAGAGGTCAGAGGACAATTGGTGTGGGTTCGTGCTATCTCTTCACCATATGGGTTCTGAGGATCCATCTCAGGTCACCAGGCTTGGTGGCAAGTGGCTCTACCCACCAAGCCATTTGGCCGGTTTATGACCCTGTTTCTAATTTGGAGGTATTATGCAGCTAAACTGTCTGACAGTGAGTGTCTCAGGGGGACATGTTCACTCACAAAGTTCTTTACAGCCATTAAAAACAGCTTCATGAACTCCATCACAAGGAAAACTTGAAATAAATTAGAATTTCAAGGAGATGTGTTGTCCAGCTGTTGTTTTTAAAAATGCCTGTGCCCCAGGCATGATGGCACACACCAGTAATCCTAACTCTCAGGATCATGAGCTTGAGGCCAGCCTGGGCTACAGACCAAGGCCCCTTGTGTATGTATTGGGGTGGGTGGCGACTGAAAAATGGGGCTAGGGAGAGATGGCTCAGTGAATAAAGCACTTGGGGTGCAAGTATGATGACTTGAGTTCAAATCCCCAGAACCCACATAAAAATGTGGGCACATACCACATACCTCTGTAATCCCAGCACTCTGTGGAGATGGGAGCCAAAGACAGGAATGCCCCAGCAGTTCATGGGCCAGCCAGTGGAAAAGCACAGAAGAGTGCCCCTATTAAACACAGTGGGAGGTGAGGACAGACACCTGAGATTGTCCTCATGTGCACTGTGTGCATGCACGACCATGCTTTGCGCGCGCGCGCACACACACACACACACACACACACCCATAAAACCTACAAACTGGAAAACAATGTGTAGAGAAAATAGTCAGATGTTGGTAGCTGCATTCCAGGCTTTCCCAGGACCTTACATTCCAGTTGATCAGGCAATCCTGTGCTCTCAAGACCGATGATTGTTCTGTGTATATGTGAAAACACAGGGTTTTCTTTTCTTTCTTTTTTTTTGGGGGGGGGGGGGGGGGGGGGGTGGGGAGAAAGGGTTTCTCTGTGTAACAGCCCTGGCTGTCCTGGAACTTGCTTTATAGACCAGGCTGGCCTTGAACTCACCGAGATCCACCTGCCTGTGCCTCCCGAATTTTGAGGTTAAAGGCGTGTGTTACCACTGTCCATCGAAAACAGAGTTTTTAAACAGTGCCGTCTGTCTGTGCTTCTTTTTCAGATAAAAATTTTGATGACGAGGATTCTGTGGATGGAAATAGGCCTTCTTCTGCCAGCTCCTCATCATCCAAGGCTCCATCTAGTTCCCGGAGGAATGTTAGCATGGGGACCACCCGTCGGCTCGTGTCGTCCAGTCTTGGATCTAAGTCTTCAGGTAGGACCTCATCCTGTGTGACATCCTGTGTGACATCCTGTGTGGCGTTCTGGGGTCCTCTGTCATAGCACTTGCCTACCATATCTCCTCAGCATGAACGAGTTCCTGTGTGCACATTCTCGCTTGCGGTGTTTGCTCGGCCTGGCACTTCCCTGTCGATGCTGGTGAGCCGGTAATGCTAGTGTAAGCTGCTAGGTGGGCTCACTTGTCCTAGTGAGTCCAACCAGTGAGGGTGGAGAGCGTACAGGGGAAAGGAAGCGTAGTCCTAAGACGAAGATCAGACTGACACCCCAAACCCTCTTTGGTCATCTGGAGCCAGTCTTGCCTTGACCACCATCAGACATTTTTCCAAATCTGTTTTTAAGACCAGAAGCAGATGGAAGATTGTGCAAATCTGGTTTGTTCCTACAGGCAGCATTTTCCCTTGTGAAGGTCAGTGTGAGTACTGGGGAAATAAGCAAGGGGCCAGTGAGACGGCTCAGCGGGTGAAGACACTTAGTGCACAAACCAGTGATAACTTGGTTCAGTCCTTGGAACCCTCCTCCCAGTAACTCCTCACCTTAGACAGTTTGACTCCTTGTGATCTACACCTCTTGTTGCTGTCACATTTTAACTTTATACACCTTTTTCTTTACCTCTAAAACATTGTGTAGATACTTGCTTTAAAACCGTGCTCACTGATGGTTGTGTCTTGCCAGAGTTGAGTAGGCTCAGGGAAAGCCTGACGGAGGAGGCACTGGTGCTGCCCCCTGGTGGTCTTTTCTGGGTGAAGGAAAGGCTTGAGAGCGATGTCCCCTGGTGGCATGTCCTGGAATGACAGTGTCTTGATGACTCACAAGGTGCCACTGAGCCAGCCCTGTCATCCTGCCCTGGGAGCTGTTGGCCACAGGAAGACCATTGATGTAGCATGAATCTTAAAGAGTCTTATTAATAAAAACAAACCCAAGGCCAGTTATTGGGGTGAATTCTGGAAAATCAGAGAAGCAGAACAAACCACAGCCTCACCTTGCCAATTCCTCAGCTGATTCTGTTTCCTCATACTGGAAGCCTCTGAGTCCTCATCCAGAATGAATCTCAGATGAATTGTTGCTCAGAAGCCTAAAAGCTTAACCAGCTCTACTTCCTGGTCCTCATGCCTTAAAAACCTTTCTGCCATCACTTCCTGGGATTAAAGGTCTTGTTACCACGCCTGGCTGTTTCCAGTGTGGCTTTGAACTCACAGGGATCCGGATGGATTTCTGCCTCTGGAATACTATGATTAAAGGCGTGTGCTACCACTGCCTAACCTCTATGTTTAATATTGTGGCTGTTCTGTTCTCTGACCCCAGATAAGTTTATTAGGGTGCACAGTATTTTGGGGAACACAGTATCATCACAGCATTACTTTGCTCCGTATATGTTTGTCATTCTTCCTAATCATTTTGAGTGCTATTAATTTTTTGTTGTTGAGTTTATGTTTATTTAACATAAAATTCACTCTTTTAAAATTTATTTATTTTTATGTGCATGAATGTTTGCTGGCATGTATGTGTGTACTGTGTGCATATCTGGTTCCTGTAGCATAAGGTCCCCTGGAACTGGAGTTATCGATTATTGTAAACCAGGATGGATTTTCCGCAAGCCCACCTCTTTCCCTTTAATGCATTTTTTATTCCCGATCTTCCCTTGAGTAATGCCAGTCCCGTAAACAAGGGTAAGACAATTCCTGCATGACCTGATTGCTGCTCCCCTGCCCATCCGTCACCCTTAGCCCCTCCAGAAGTCTCCACTGGGTCAGTTTCGCCCTCAGCTGTACCCTCTTCCTTCCTTTCTTTGTTTGACACCATAGTCCTGACTGCTCTAGAGTTCCTGGTTTGCAGGTCCCGTGGACTCAGAGGCCTTTGCTCTCTGCTCCCAGTGCTCTAATCATGTGATAAAGCAAAAGGAGTTCTGTCTGCACCCACAGCCTGTGACTGGCATCTGTGAACACATTTGCTGCTACCTGGGCTGTCTGGTTTTTCTTTCATTTTCTCTAGCAGGTCCACTAGGGTCCTAATAGCAAGTTACGTGTCTGATAAGACAGCAGACGTGCTAATCTGTATAAGTCACCGCTGGGGCTTCAAGGATGAGCACAGACATCAGTGTAAAAACTTAAGTTGTTGTGTGGGGTTCACTCCCGTACATGACATCAGGAAGCAGACGTCATTCCTTCCTGTGGCAGGACAGAATGGTTAAACAGTCTCAGCATGAGCCGAATACACCTTCCTGCACTTCCCTCACCAGCCCTTCCGGAAGAAGTCCCACTGGGCTAGTTTTGCCCTCGGGCCTGCCTTTGTTTGAAATGTACAAAGAGGCATCTTAACACAGCTTTGTGGGAGAAACTTGAACGGGGTGGATACACATTTGAGGGACTGGAGAGATGGATCGCTCAGCAGCGAGTGTGTCGGCTGCTCTTGCAGGGGACCAGAGTTGGGGGTCAGCAACCCACAACTGCTTGTGAGCAGCTCAGAGGCTCCAGTGCCCTCGGGCCTCTGTGTGCGACCACACAGAGGCTCATACACATAAATAAAATCAATCTGTTCTTTAATAAGTTTTAAATGTCCAGAATGCAATTTCAATTGTGTACAGTTATGTAGTATATGTTTTATACAGTGTTGAGTTCGTGTTATCTTTGTTTTAGAAATTAATCTTTTGTGTGTGTTTTAATAGCCGCAAAGGAAGGTGCCGGTGCTGTGGATGAAGAGGACTTTATTAAAGCCTTTGACGATGTTCCTGTTGTGCAGGTCAGTGTGGGTCTGTGCTGCTGCTAAGGTCAGGGCAGGGGCTTGAGAAGCGGCTCCGGGGTTTGGAGCCCTTGCTGCTGTTCTTGCAGTGGACTGGGTTTTGGTTCCCAGCCCTCATATTGGGAATACTCAGAAGTGCCTGTAACCCCAGCTCCAGGGCATACAACACCTTCTTCTGGCTTCTGCAGGAACCTGCAGATGTGACACACACACATCACACATGCACAGACACACAAGAGTAATAAATAAATAAGCAAACAAACAAATCTTTTTTTTTTTTTTTTTTTTTTTAAATCAAGGTGGAAAGTCTTTAGATTTCACTTTCCAAACATACCTGTATCAGTTAGCTCTGTGTTACAGCATTGAAAAGGCCTATGGCAGCTAGCTTTATAAAGTCGAAAAGATTCACTTAGCTCATAACTTTGGGAGCCCAAAGTATGGAGTATATGGAGCAGGTTCGAGAACCACGCCTCGACCGCAATACTTGATGGTGTGGGGCAGATGGCCCCGGGACAGCAGGTGACTCCTGTCAGACCAGCAGAGAGGCGACAGGGTGGGGACAGCTCAGGCTTTCCTAAGAGCCTCCTCAGAATGGCCTCCCCATGACTCAAGGCCTTAAAGAGCCCACTGCCTGTTAGTCACACCATCCAGGCTCCTCAGCTTTTCACGCAGTGGACCTTGGGGGTTTCAGTGTGGAAACGGAGATCGTCAGGACTCTCGGAGATCTAAGGTACAGACTAGATACCTTAGCTCTTAGGTGGGAGCCCTATAAACTGACAAGAACAGAAGTCCTGGTCCCATTGACGTCTCCAGAAGAGCAGGAAGATGTCTCTAGAGAGAATATTTGTCATGGTACAGAAAAGGGATTTTTCTCTTGGAAATATGAACTAGGAGGTTTTAGCACCCAAAAAGCTGGAGTGAATACTTCGCAGAAGCATGGTTTACACCATCTTGGATGTTTCACTTAACAGATGAAGTCCTGGGGACTGCCTCTGCCTCTGTCCTCTGTTCTCTTTGGGGCTGACTCTCTATTTGTGCTGGGCTGTGGATTCCTGCAGCTCCCCTTGCTCCCTGGGCTGCCATGGTGGCCATCATGGTGCAGACTCCACAGGCTCAGGCTCATCCTTAGTACTTGGCCTCTTGTGGAAGTCTCACAGTAGGATTGAGGACTGGTGAGTGAGTAGATTTGACAGTGTTAGGTTAGAGTTGCCCTGTAAGCCTGGTACTCTGGTTTCCCTTCTGTTGGTGTGATGAAACATGAACCAAAAGCAGCAGTGAAGGAGAGGATCTGTTTGGCTTATTCCAGGTATACAGTCCAGGGGCCCCTGCTCTGGTGCTCCCTACAGAGGGCTGGGCCCTTCAGCAGCAGTCAACAATCAAGACAGTACCACACTAATGTTCCCACAGGCCAATCTGATCTGGGCAATCCTTCAATTGAGGTTTCCTTTTTAGACGATTGCAGGCTGGGTCAAGGTGATAGAGCCTGTTAGATGATGGTTAGGATGCCCGATGATCTGAATTTGAATCCTGAGGAGTGATTGCCAGAAGTTGCAATGCACCATGGGACACTGGCCCCACCTCTTGTTCCACCATATACATTCAGTAATAATTTTTTTTTTTTCCAAAATGCCTCATGCATCTCTGTCTGTTTTCTTTCTCTTGTACACAAACTCCTTTGTTGCATTACTAGTAAAGATGTCCAAAGCAAGGTTGCTTACATGTGGCAGCAAATAATTGTAGGGGTTCCCGTTGATTGTGGGTATGGGCTCACTAGGATGAGCATGCCCAGAGAATTCCTCATGTGGCAGGGGAGTTTCTTATTAAACTTCCTTGACTTCATGTATTGAAAAATCGTCTTAATTCTGTACGTTGTCTTCTGTTAAGCATAAATTAACTTTGCTTCCAGATTTACTCTAGCCGAGACCTCGAGGAATCCATAAACAAAATTAGAGAAATCCTTTCAGATGACAAGCATGACTGGGAGCAGAGAGTCAATGCTGTAAGTTCTCCTTTCCTGTGGTTCCATTACGTGTATCTCCATGTTTACGTGTGTACATACATAGGGATGCTTTACACGCCAATCACCATCTGTACATTTTACTCTCTTAGTAAATGCCCTCACTTCCTTTTCTTGTTTGCTGTGAATTTGGCTTCTGAGTCTGTTCCAAGGTAGTCTCACTACGTCCTGGTTGCTTCTTGTCACTGGATAAACACCGTGACTGAGAGCGACCCAAAAGAAAGGTTTCTGTGGCTCAGGGTTATAGTCCAGCACTAAAGGTAACTGGAGCAGCACTTAGAAGCTGGAACCTGGAGGGAGGATCTAAAGCAGAGGCTGCAGGAGTGCGGCGTACTGGCTTCATGGCTCGCTCAGCCTGCTTTGTTATAGAACCAGGACCTCCTGCCCAGGGGCAGCACCACCTGCGGTGGACTGGGCCCTTCCCCATCACTCATCAATTAAGAAAATGCTCCAAAGTCGTGCCCGCAGGCCTGTCCGATGAAGGCAGTTCAGTTGAGGTCCCCTTCCCAGATGACTCCAGTTTATGTCAGGTTGACAAAATTAATGATAAAAATCACATGCTGTGTGACCCACGCTGGCCTTGAACTGGGGATCTCCTGCTTCCAGCCCTACTTCCGTTTTTAAAACATACCAGCTTCCTGGCGGTGGTGGCTCACACCTTTAATCCCAGCACTCGGGAGGCAGGCGGATCTCTATGAGTTTAAAGCCAGCCTGGTCTGCAGAGAGTTCTAGGACAACCAGGGCTCCATAGAGAGACGCTGTCTCAAAAGCAAGCAGACAAACAAAAAACAAAACCCCCCAGCAACTTAAGAGCCAGAGAAATGGCTCAGCAGTTGAGAGCACCACCCTCGGACTCCAGTTCTGGGAGCCGATGCCCTCTTCAGGCCTCCATGGCGCCTGCGTCCTTGTAGTGTGCACAGACTCATGCAGGTGCACATGGACACCTAAGAGGGTTTTTTGTTGTTGTTGTTGTTTTGTTTTGTTTTGTTTTTAAGGAAATCGTATTTCTCATGGTTGCTGCATTTTAAAATGGAGTCTTAGTTGTGATTTAATTTGTTCATTGTATATTAGGTAATAACTACCTGTCCAAATTTATTGGTTAAATTATTAAGGCCACTCCACGTAGTTAAAAGGGAGGTTTATTTTGTGGGGTAATTTACAAATGAAGAGGTAGGTTACAGGGTCTGGCAAGGGTATATATAGCGCAGTCCGGCGGTGTTCTCTGGAGAACTCTGCTCGGTCTACCTCCAGCATCCAGAGTCCGGGAACCAAGAGACAGAGCTCTCCCCGATCCTTCCTCTTCCGCTTCCTCCTCTGCCCCGCCTCGTGGGCGTGACCATTACCGAAGCCTCAGTGGGGGTTGGAACTTCCAGGCCAATGCTGGGATGGCTACCCACTACACAGATTGTCTTTGCAAAAGTGGTTCTAGGTGCTAGAGATATAAATCCAGCAGTTGAGAGTACCTGCTGTTCTTACAGAGGACCTTAGTTTCGTTCCCAGCACCCACATCAGGTGAATTATAACCACCTGGAACTCCAGCTGCAGGGGAGCTGACACCCTTTTCTGGCCTCAGCAGGCACCTGTGTGCATGCACGTGCATACACACACACACACACACACACACACACACACACACACACACACACACGCACACACACACGCACACACTTTTTTTTTTTACAATTGGTTCCTATCATCAGTTAACTTTTATGTTTATATCTATATTAATGGCTTTTTGTTATGTAGATTCAGTGTTTAGCAATGTTTTCTATACCTCTGACTTTTCTCGGTCCCATTAGCTAAAAAAGATGAGGTCGTTGCTTTTGGCCGGGGCTGCTGAGTATGATAACTTCTTCCAACACTTGCGTCTGCTGGATGGAGCCTTCAAACTCTCTGCTAAAGACTTGCGGTCGCAGGTAGTGCGGGAAGCTTGCATCACATTGGGGTAAGGACTACGATACGCTCCACTCCCCTACACTGGACCCTAGCCTCTCTCGGGGCTTTAGAGATAACTGCTTGGGCATGTCTGTGGGGTCACCTCTAGCTGGTCTACAAGACCCGAGTCTGCTGACACTGATGTCCGTACTGTTAGAGTAGCTGCTGCCCACTTGTGTAGAGTGTTGGATTTTAAAGTTTACTCACTGACATAGCTCTGAAGCCTCTGTTGTACTATTAATAGGAAAAATGAAATTGTATGGAATTCTGTCTTGGAGGTCTTTTCATGATCTTTTGCCTCCAGGATACGTGTGTATTAGGATACGTGTTTGTTTCTCCGAGAGTGCTATAGCAGTAAAGTAAATGCAGGGCCGGGCGTACCGTTGGTGCTGGAGCGCCTGCCTAAGCCGCAGAACCTGCAGCTCAGTACTCGGAATTGGAGAGAGAGAGAGAGAGAGAGAGAGAAAGGCCCTTGCCGGACTGTCACAGTGCTGTTAGCTCTAGCTAAACTTCGGTCTTGTGATGACATGAATATTGAAGTAGCAGCCAGAGCGCTGCAAGCATTGTAACTGTGTGAAGTTGTAGTGCGGGCAAGTCTTAAAGCTTCATGTTTTATATGCAAAACAAAAAGGACCAAAAGGGGCAAGCTCTGTGTTCGTGGCAAGTCAGGCTTCATGTAAGTCTTTGGTCTTGGAGTTGATAATACTTATTGGGAAATTATTAAGAAAAATGTGTTGGCTGATGGCTTTACCAAGTTCTGTACTTATTCATTTTAAGTTCATTTTTAAGGTGTCGCTGACCCTTGCCTTTTACTATCTCTAGAGAACTGTGAAGGAGGGCTGTCAAATGTTGAGAGGCTGTGTGTGAGAAGGTGACTACAGCCGGTCCTTTCTTGTTACAGGCATCTGTCATCAGTTCTGGGAAATAAGTTTGATCATGGAGCTGAAGCCATTATGCCAACTATCTTTAATTTAATCCCAAACAGTGCCAAAATTATGGCTACTTCTGGTGTTGTAGCTGTGAGGCTAATCATTCGGGTAAGTATGCCATGGCTGGGGCCACCCATGAGAGATGAGAGTGGCAGATCCTGCTGGCCGTGGGACACAACAGGCATTCCACCTGAGGGTGTTTCTGTACCATTGCCATCTGTCTCCACATGCAACAGCCTCTCTTTCCCACGGATGGAGATGCCCAAAGCTGCAGGTTTTGTGTTGTGTCTTGTAAACTGGCACAGTCACTGAGGGGCACATCTTTGACTCACCTGCCACTGGTTCCAAGTACTTGACTGTCCAGAGCATCTGTCTCCCCTCCACCACGTCTGTTCTTCCTTCCGTGTTAGCTCTTTGTGCTTATGGTTGCTGTTTACCTGAAACTCATTTTACTAATTGTAGCAAACAAGGAGTTGGAACTCTTCATTTGAGTTTTCTGGCACTTAATGTGAGCTAGGTGGTAAGAATCCTCATGTTTTCAGGAAGAGTAGTTCATGAAGGCTTCCTGAAGGCTTAAAAAGACCTTTTCTTTACTTCATCCTCTCTGCTACCTGCAAGGCAGCTGCCTACCATCAAGCCCAAGGACCTGAGCTCAAGCCTCAGGACCCACATGGTGAAGGGAGAATCAACTCCCACAAGTTACCTCTGACCTCTACACATGTGCCATCACACACACACACACACACACACACACACACACACACACACACACAGAGAGAGAGAGAGACAGACAGACAGACAGACAGACAGACAGACATAGACTAAATAAATACAGGTAATTAAAAGAATCTTGAAACTCTATGGAATGTCCCCAGTCCCCACAGGATACTTAGTGTTATTTTTATCCTTACTGATTTTGCTTGCCCTTAACTTGTAATAATAAACCCAAAGCCATTGTATTTTCCACTGAAACAGTGTCAGGATGGCTCAGCATGATGAGGCCCTATGAATGCACAGCGCCTCAGCCGCTAGGATGCGGCAGTGACCTCAGACTTGTGTGACTCCAGACTGTGTCCTGTGGTCGGTCTGTCCTGGCTCTGTCAGTTTTATAGTGACCTGTGTGTGACATTTCAGGGAATTCTGTCTCCTCCTTGAACACTGAAGAACTTTAGACTGAATGTCCACTCATGAGTGGGGTCACATGCTGTGGGGTCACGTGCTCTGTTGCATCTTGTTCGGGCCTGTGTTTCAGGTGCTCAGCTCTGTTTTCATTCTCCACAGCACACGCACATCCCTCGGCTAATCCCTGTCATAACAAGCAACTGTACCTCTAAGTCTGTCGCGGTTAGAAGGTACGTGTTGGAAGTTCCTCTTAATTATCTTGCAAGTCTCTAAAAACAAGATGAGCACCAGATCTCCTCCATGGATAAAGTTTCACATTTGAAGTTATGATTATTTTTTTCCTCTTTTAAAAAATTTTATGATTAATTAAGTTTTACACATCAGCCATGGATTCCCCTGTCCTCCCTCCTCCTGCCCCCTTGAGGTTATTATTTAAGATCACTGTAACAACTGCTTCTTGGTTCAAGATCAGTAAAATGCTCTGTGGCTGGCAAGATGGCTCAGTGGGTAAAGGTACTTGTCACCAAGCCGTAGTGACCTGAGTTCATCCCCAGGACTCTCAGAAGTTGTCTTCTGGCATATGTGAACATGTGTGCATACATACACACACACACAATTAAGATCTTAGAAATGTTTTAAAGATCTTAATATTTTGCAAGGGGGGGGGAGAGAGAGAGAGAGAGAGAGAGAGAGAGAGAGAGAGAGAGAGAGAGAGACCCCCCCTCAGAACCACCTTGCTGGCCTAGTCTTTGCTTATTTCTGATTCTTCTTTACCCTTCCTTTTTCTGTTTCCTGCCCTTAAATGAAGCTTCCCTACTAAAAGACAAACTGATTTAAGCTGTTTTCTTTTTACCAACAGACCCCTTACTAAGCTCTGTGTTTCTTCCTTACCACATTCCAGGCGCTGTTTTGAATTTTTAGATTTACTTTTACAAGAATGGCAGACACATTCACTAGAAAGGTGAGCACCTGTGATTCCGAACCGTTATCTGACCTGAGAGTCCTGGGGGTGAGTGCGTGGTCTACCCCATCTTGTGTAAGGAAGGAGTGAATCAGGCGTTTGGTAAGGGACAGTTGTTTCTACTGATGTGAGCCGCTTCATACTGGAGAAGCTTTAGGGACTATCATCTTTCCAGGTACTAGTGTGATACAGCTTGTGTAGTTCAGTTGTTGGGGGGCTTGCCTAGCATGTAAGAAGCCCTGTTCCATCCTCAGTCTTAAATAAACTGTGCCTATAATCCCAGTGAGAGAAGGGGCGGGTGAGAGAGGGAAGGAGGAGAGACAGAAAAGGCAGGGGACAGGACGGACCAAAAGTTCAAGGTCATCCTCCCCCAGCTGGCAGTGTGCATTACCATTATTATGTGGTAGAGGGCAGTATGGGTACAGGTTCTGTTGCACCTTAGTGAGGCTTTAGAGCTGCCCTAAATAGTTTGCAGGAATTTCACTCCCATGAGAAGGTTTTTTATTCCCTCTGTCGTTGGTCAGCCGTTGTCTTTATGGCAGTTTGTAGCCAATTACTTTTACGTATCAGAATTTAAAAGTAGCACTATGTCAGGATTTCTAAACAACCATGTGCCTGTTCATTTTCTTTGATATTTTTAGTTCCTGTCAATTTTAGGTACCTGTGTTTCCGAGTTTGGAGGCAGTAGGTGTAGTATTGTGCCACAGTTTTGAATGGCATCATAGTTCATTAACCGTTTTTCATCATACTGATAATAGACGCTAATCAAAACTAAGGCTCAGTCGGAACTCCTAAGCAGATTTCTAATCGGAAGCACTGGTTTTCAGAAACTGAGGCTGTCTGCCAACTGAGAAAAGAGCAAGAGTTTGAAAGTTATTGCAGAGGTCTGGTGTTTGTTAGTCATGGAGACAGTGCTCTTTTGAAATTTCATCCTTATTGTTTAAGGAGATTTTCCCATTATAACATGCACATCACTGGCCACTTTTTCCCTGGACATCTTCGTGCCATCCTGTCCATGATATGTATTTTTTGTCTTAACAAGGCGAAGGGATGAGAGAGAGGCACACTGCATTAATTGAGGCGCAGGCCACAGGTAACATGGATGATGGATGGAAAGGGTAGAACTTGTTTGGTCCTCGAAAGCTAAATAAGTCTGGTTCAAAAAGAAGGTAGTTGTGATTTCAAAGTAGTGCTGTCCATGTCCTCCTTCGAGGGTAGGATGGAGATGGGAAAGAGGGCATTGGGGTGGGGGGGGGCATGTTCTCAGCCTCTGAGCTGTGTTTTAACTGGCTGACTTTGGTATGGCTGTTTTGAACTTGATTCCACAAGCCTGTTTTCACCCCCTGAAGCTGTGCGCTTAGTGACTGCTGCTGCTCTTTTTCCTAAATGTCTAGACACATATCAGTATTAGCGGAAACAATAAAGAAAGGGATACACGACGCTGATTCTGAAGCAAGAATAGAAGCCAGAAAGTAAGTTTCTGTTGAACCCGCTCACCAATCAGACCCCCTGTATGGACTGTCTTACTCGACCCTGTCGGTACCTTAAGCCTGTTTTGTTAGTGGTGACTGTTACGTGTGACTCCAGAAGTCCGCTTCAGCGTGTTTCCCTAAGTTCTTGTTGACGTTTTGCTCTGTAGGTGGTTGCCGAAGTGGAACTGAATGTCGATAGGACTGAGGTTGACGATAGGATGCTTGTTTTCAAACTTAAGACAAATCACGAGTCAGTGCTCGGTCCAACTCTGCGTGTTCCTTCACTAAGCTCTTCAAAGCCATGGAACCCAGTGTTCCTTACCACGTTACTGTGAGAGCCGGCAGCCACAGGGCATTCTCTTCTTGGCATCATGTTTGAAAACATGAAACGGTCACTTCGCAAGCATGAATCATGGGAGGGGAGTTGGATTGACTGATGCCTGGGTTGTCATGGTGATACTGTCAGTCATAGGGCTACAGCTCTCAATCCAGTACCTCCCTGGAGATCATGAGACCTTGCAATAAGAGCCTTTAATCCCCATTTTATAAGCGAGACAGCAGCTCAGAGAGGTCAAGTAACTTCTCCAGCATCAAAAGCTGGCAAGGAGCAAGATGGTTCAACTGGTAAAGGCACTGGCCGCCCAGCCTGCGGACCTGGGTTCGGTCCCCAGAGCCCACACAGTGGAAGGAGAGCACTAGCTCCCACAGTTGTCCTCTGGTCCCCACATGGGTGCCGTGGCACCTCCACCCCACCTGCACAGCGACGAATAGGTCGAAGGGCTCTCTCGATCGAAGCTGTAAGTTGTAAAGCCAGGATTTGTCCCAGGCCTCCTTTGTGAGTTCTCTGCTTGTGCCCGCCACTCCTCTTAGCGGGAAATCGGAGGCCTGGGATCCCAGGGCTGCTGCATTCGTAGACTGAGCTCAGCAGGGTCGTCTGACTAGCCCGGGGGTCCGTCATGTTTCCTAGGTGCTACTGGGGTTTCCACAGTCACTTCAGCCGAGAAGCAGAGCACTTGTACCACACTCTGGAGCCCTCCTACCAGAAAGCCTTGCAGTCCCACTTGAAGAACTCAGACAGCATCGTGTCTCTGCCCCAGTCAGACCGATCTTCCTCCAGCTCTCAGGAGAGCCTCAAGTAAGGGCCTTGGCTTTGCCGACCACAGTGCAGTGTGGTGTGTGTGTAGCTCGCTACACAGAAGCGCACATTGCGGCCGTGTTTTTACCTGAGGACCGGCTAAAGCTCCCCAGGCATCGTCGAGGTAGACTGTGCTTCTGGGTAAGCTGTGTCTAGGAGGTGAGAAACCTGGCCTTGGACTCTTCCTTTTCTGCCATAGCGTAATGAACTATAGAGCACCATGAACCGTACACAGTAATGCATCGGGAGTCCTCCAAGAGGGTGTGACCTCCAAGAGGGTGTGATGCTGCCCGGAGACAAGTTCAGAGAGGGAACTTTTAAGACGTGGGACTTCGCCGGCAGCATGTCTGCCCTGCACTTCTGACTTTGTCCCTATTACTGTTTTGTTCTGTTTGAAAGGTCATTCATCCCAGACGTAATGTTAACACTCTGTCAGATGTGGGGTGGGTAAAACGATGCCTTGCCTGAAGAGTTCCGAGGACCCTGAATGTCTTCACGCACACTGGCTCTGTGGTTGTGTCAGCACAGATAAAGTACACTTTTGGTAACACACTTATGCATGCATTTTGCAGCCGGCCCCTTTCTGCCAAGAGAAGTCCCACCGGCAGCACCACGTCCAGAGGTAAGAGCTTAGCCACAGAGCCACAGAGCCACAGAAACGCCTCGGTGGAGGCCTGCTCCTGCCCTGGGTGGCCTGCTCATCTCCTGAGGCTGCATTCAGGGACAGGAAGCTGGGGCCCCACTCAGTTGGGAGTCATGTGCTACACTGCCTTCTGCTGTGACTCCTCGGCAGGGCTCCACCTCACCTGGGCCCCGTTTACATTGTCCGGATGGCTAGGCAGGCAGAAATCAGGCTCTGTGGCCTCTCCTCCCCCCTCTCCCTCTGCAGCCACGAGTCCTTTTGCTCCCAGCTCACATAGACGGAGAGTGAGAGCAGCAGTTTGGTAGTGGTTAGAAGCTGGGAAAGGGTCTTTCCAGAGAGGGCATAGCTGGATGGGGACGCTTACTTTATTTCCTACGTGGGCCATAACCTGAGGCTTACTGTAGAACACTGGAACAGTAGATACCTCACAGGCAAGGTGCTTTTCTTTGCATTGCATGAACTCTGGGCCAGTGAGGTACTTCCTCCCTCCCGTGGGCACTGACACGTGTTGCAACTTAGTGTTTGTCTCTAAGAAAAGCAGAGAGCAGCAGCATGCAGCAGTATGTGTTTGAAGTCCCACGTGGTCAGGCCTCCCTGACTTCTCTTCCTTTACCACTGAAGGCTCTACAGTTAGTACCAAATCTGTGTCAACGACAGGATCCCTGCAGCGGTCTCGAAGCGACATTGACGTGAACGCAGCCGCCAGTGCCAAATCCAAAGTCTCCTCGTCCTCAGGCTCCACTGCCTTCAGCTCTGCAGCAGCGCTGCCTCCAGGGTCCTATGCATCTTTAGGTAACCAGGCTCCCTCCTGTCCCGCTGCCCCAGTGACCCTGGCCTCTCAGCAGATTGCAGGCCTCTGTGGCTGAGGGAAGCCTCACTGTTGCAGGGTGGTCTGAAGTAACTGCACTCAGGGGTCGTTCCCAGCCGCCCTCTGTCCAGTGTCCCTTTTCTCTGGAGCATCAGCCTGATCTGTAAGGACGTGTATGCTTTCAGGCTGTGTGGTCCTTATGCCCTCTTTCCTACAGCAAGTCCTGCCCCTACCCAAGCCACTGCCCATATTGTCAGTACTGGCTTCCCCCTCCTACCTGTGGGAACAGAGCCAGATGGTTTAGTGGGGACTCAGGTTTCCTGTAGTTGAGTGTCTCTTAGAGTGGAGGGTGATAGGAGGGTTCTAAATGAATGTGATGGACCGTTAGCCAACCTAAGCACCGTTGTGCAAGTGTCCTGCCCTACATGTGGCCTGAGGGGCATACACCCGTACTCTAATGACTGCTCCAAAGAATTATTTCTAACTATTTTCCAAATTTTTTGGTATCTACCATAATGGTAGGTGCTGACACTGAACACCCTCTCTGTGCCAGGCTGGTGGTATACGTCATTGTATTTTTATAAACGTGAGATAGTCAATGAACCCTCAGTCCTGAGGACTTAGCTTAATTGTAACACTAGAACCAGGTTACTCACTTGGCCTATTAGGGATTTCAAGGTTACTGCCAAGCTGGGGTTTTGAAGTGCTTTGAGATTGGAAACATGGGGACATGAAGGTAGTCAAAGAAGGTACCACTCGTTCCCTGTCACCATGAGCAGGCTGTGCAAGCTTTGCGTCTGTTTCTCTGCCCATGACCTTGAGGTGATGATAGCCATCTGACACAGGCACGTGTTGAATAGTCAACGGCATTACCCGAAGGTCCTTTGTAAGTGATTGTCCTTCACGGTAGGAGAAAGTAGAGTTGAAATAAGAACACTGTTAACCTGAGACGGTGTTTGTCCTGGAACCTTGTGTCCAGGTAGTCCAATTCCCCTGAGCTCAGACATTCTCTTGCAAAGAGGGCCAATGTGGGCTCCCTTCTTCCCCATAACTACTGCACCATTAATGTATAAGTCCTGAGGTGTTGTTTTGAAATACTTGGTGAAGGGAGAACCACAGGTGCTCCCTTCCATGGTGAACAAGATGTAGTCTAAGTATTTACAAGGCTGTCAATACTTTTGGTCTACTTTTACTTTTTTTCTTTTGTGGTTGTTGTTTGCTTTATTTTTTGTTTTGTTTTGTTTTTGAGACAGGGGCCCTACTGTGTAGCCCCAGCTGTCCTGGAACTCACCACGTAGACCAAGCTGGTCTCCAGCTCTCAGAGATCAGCTTGCCTCTGCTTCCTGTAAGGTGTGCCTGGCTCACCTTTAGTATTTTTAGTTAGCATTTGCGTGCCTGTTTTCTGCCAGCCTTTAGTAGCATATCCAGGATCCTTACTTACTTACTGTGTACACTGGGGTATTTAGTTGAGGCCTGACTATAGATCCCCTGGGTACTGATGAAAGCCCCAGGAGTTTGGTCTGGCAGCAGACAAACGCCCCTTCAGCAGCACCGAGGCCGTTCTCTAGCACAGGGTCTCCTTTCTAGACAAGAGTGCAGCACTGACTAGTCTCTCCTGTCCTCAGTGCCCTTGGCTCCCCCCACCCCCCACATGCGGCTTGAGCAAAATGTGAAGTAGGGCATAGTTTTGACACTGCGTCCAGGCCCCACTTAGGTTGACCGTGCCATGTGACTTGTAAACGTGGAACATTAAAGCTGATAACCGTTTTCCAAACTTCTAGAGTCCAGACACGTGAGGGAAGACTTGGAGTACGTAGGCCTGGATGCAGGTACCAACCTCGACAGCTGCTGCTGCTGGGCGTGTAGTTGGGATAGGCCTTGCTACAGCCTCTCAGCTGCTCACTGATTCTGCTCTTGGGGTGACTCCTTAGAACCTGAACTAGTTGCTCCTCTACGCCCCTTCTCCTGCTAGAGCTCCCAGGGACTGGGAGCTTGGAGGATAATGCAGTTGACGAAATGGAGAGCCTGAGTCACACTTGCCGACTGGCACAGCCATGGGTCACTGTTGTGTTCTGCTTTCCAAAGGCAAATCCTGTTACTCCAGACTGAGCTAACCCTGGTGAGGGCACACTTAGCTGGCTTCCAACTCTGCTCTGCGTTTGAACGTGTTTCCCTTTTGGCTTTGTTTGAAAGTGTACATTTTGCTTTTTGAGTAGCTAATGACACTCTGCTTTTTAATTTTCTGACTGTCACTAACTGTTCCCTGTTGTCCCTCCCTTGTTTTTTAATTGGCTTAAAGACGGTACTGCCACTAAAGCGGAGGGTAAGCGCTTTGTCTCTGTGATTGAGGTGTGTGTCTCTCTGGTCCCCTCTTCCCACCGAGTGCTTCCTGGTGCCCATGTGCCCTCATGAGGTCCCTGCATGATGTGTTGCACGCTGTCCCGCCCTCTCTCTCTCTCTCTCTCTGTCTCCAGTGGCTCCTGGCCCTTCCTCTCCCTCAGCTCTCCCCTTTCCTGTTTCATCTTTGTTCTGGTGAATGGGGCACCGAAGTGTGCTGAGGGTGGCCACAGTGCCAAGGCCACGCTGGGGAGGAATGTTGGGCATCACTTTGTACGCTGCTGCCCGGGGTGTGTTGCTCATGACGTCTCCACATGAGCTTCCCTTTCTTCCTTGTGTTCCGTGGGCCTCTCGGGTTCACCCTTCCGGTTTTGAAAGTCACATCCTCAGGTTCAGTGCTGGGGAAGTTCTCCTGAGCTATGTAGACATTTTAATGGTGCTTTCCTCTCCCGTGAAGAGCAGCGCTGAAGAATGGTGCTGTTTATTGTGTCAATGTCACGTACCGTTTGTTCGTTTTCACACACCGACCCTCTCACCAGCCCCATGATAACAGCCTTCTCCGCTGAGTTCTGCAGTCCACACCAGAGAGAAATGGCCGCGTCCACGTCCCCTCGATCCACAGTGTAGGCCAAGAAGCTCTTGCTGAGGTCTTGCCTTGTTTGAACTCGAGACACAGCCGGTGCATTCCGCACCTTACAGTAGCAGCTGTTAGGCAGCGTTGTCCTTTCCCAAGATTTCTGGGTAGAAAACAGGGTAAGGCTCTGACAGTTGTGTTTAGAGAAGTGTTGCCCGTTTGAGACAGTGGCTGGGACCCCCAGCCCTCCACATAATGCCTTCAGCAATCACAAAGAGCCTGTCTAGTTTGTAACTGTGAAATGGCCACCATGCAAAGGAGTCTGGTTGGAGCAGGATAGCTCTCTGTAGTTTTTCAAGTTTATTTGTTATTGTGTATGTATGGTGTGTGTATGAGTGCAGGCATGTATGCTGTGGTAGGAGTGACGGACAGTTTTCAAGGGAGTCAGTTCTGTCCTTTCATTATGTGGAATCCCTGGGAATTGAACTCAGGTATCGCACTTGTATGGTGAGAACTTAACCATTGAGCCCTCTCACCAGCTGCAGCAGTCTTCTTGGGTGTACTCCCGTTTTGTTTGGAGCTGGGGTCTCATGTAGCCCACAGTTATCAGTGCTGGAAATCAAGCCCAGGGTTTTGAGCATGCTGAATCAGCATTTTGCCAACCGAGCTACATCCTCAGCCATGCTATTCCTGAGGCCATAGCCTGGGTTCTTGGGAGTCAGAAAAAAGGATAGAGAAATAGGCTTAAATTTTTTTGAATTACATTTATTTACTGGTGTGTGTGCACGCTCGAGTGTAAGTGTAAGCACAGAAGAGAGAAGACACTTGTGAGACTAGGTTCTCTCCTTCCATTATGTGGCCCAGGGACTGAACTCAGATCGTGAGACTTGGTGACAAGCACTTTTACCTCCCAAGCCATCTCACCAGCCAAAGGAATAGAATTTTTAAGAAGAGCATAGTCCTGAGATCCATATTTCTCAGACATGTCTCATGATAAGAATGACCTGGATGCTTACAAGAAAGACAGACAGACAGATGCTCTGGGTATTTCCCCTGAAGATGCTGATTAAGTCAGAAGGATCTAGAGAACCTGAACTTGAAGAAGCCTTGCTGGTGATTCTCAAGGTTGGACAGATGTGTGAAATGGATGGACACCCAGCTGAGGCTTTCATTTGGGTTAACCAGAGGCTGTGGCCAGGTGTAGTTATGATGCTGCGTAATTCTTTTCTTGTTCACTGATAGTATGAACTTTTGTTTCTGGCCCTCCAAAGAAACGATCCCATGTTGTCTTGTCCTAGATGGAAGGGAAGTGGAAAACGAGGCTAGGCTAGGCTAGGATAGAAGGAATGGAATGGTATGGAATCGAATATAAAGAATGGAATGGAATGGAGTAGAAAGAATGGAATGGAACAGAAGAGAAAGAATGGAACGGAGTAGAATAGAAAGAATGGAATGGGATGGAATGGAATGGAATAGGATAGGATAGGATAGAATAGAATAAATAGAAGGAATTTGAGCTTTTGGTTCCAGAGGGGAGAGTCCCTAATGGTGGGAGAGGCATGGAGCAGGAAGTCAGACATCCATCACAAGGTCACAGTTCCCCAGGAGCGTCCATGATGGAGAGCAGTCATTGTAGCAGGTGGTAGCTGGGAGCTCAGGTTGGGAGCAGGAAGCAGAGAGAACAAGCTAGTGGAGCCAGCACAATAAACTCTCAAAGCCCGCCCCCAATGATGTACTTCCTCCAGCAAGGCTCCACCTAAAGCTTCCGCAAAGCCTCAGACAGTGTCACCAACTGGGAAGCGTGTGTTCAGGTATATGAGCCGATGAGGGTCAATTCTCATTAAAACCACCACAAATGGTTTATACAAAATGAAAAGTATTTTTCCCAGAATGCCCTATGTAACAGAATTTAAATTGGCCTATTGTCCTCCCTCCACTAAGAATTCTTTACTCCCCTTACCGCTTTTTAAAAATCAGTTACACAGTCCCAAGCAAAGTTAAACTGGCCATTCAGTTACTGGGCAAGGTACTAAGTCATTTTGTGGTAGAAGTGATGGAATCATCTGTTTTTAGCAAATGAGAATGAGCAGGGCGGTGGTGGCGCACGCCTTTAATCCCAGCACTCAGGAGGCAGAGGCAGGCAGATCTCTGTGAGTTTGAGGCCAGCCTGGGCTACAGAGTGAGTTCCAGGATAGTCAGGACTACACAGAGAAACCCTGTCTGGGGCGGGAGAAAGAAAAAGAAAAGAAAAGGAAAAACAAGACTGAGACATTAGGGAGTTTTCCAGGAAGAGGACAGTGTTTGCACCAGGGCAATGATGGAGCAGGACCGCCAGATGTCTCTGTGCAGACAAGCTGCCCTATTCTGTTGTTTCAGCTGTGAAACTCAGAGAGCTGGCGATGTTAAAACAAGCTGCCAGTGGTGAGCAAGGCTCTTAGCTGTGCATGATAGGTGTGCTTTTGATCCCGGCACTCGGGAAGCAGAGGCAGGTAGATCTTGGTGTGTTCAAGGCTAGCCTGGCATATACATGCTACCTAGGGCTACATAGTCAGGTCCTGTCTCAGGGTGGGGTAGGGTAGGGCACTAATGCAGCAGTACCATGTGGTGCCCTTCTCAGGGTTTCTCATCTGAGCTGCCGCTGCCACTTCCTCTTCCTCTTCTTCCTCTCCTCTTCCCTCCCTCTTCCTCCTCCTCCCTCTTCCTCCTCCTCCTTATCTTTCACATATTCATATGTGTGGGAGTTTACATGCACATGTATGTGTTGAGGCCCAAAGTTGACATCTAGTGTCTTCCTCATTTACTCTCCAACTTGCTTATTAAGATGGGGTTTCTTGCTGAACCCAGAGATCTCTGATTCTTTCTAGTCTAGCTAGCTAGCTTGCCCTGGGGATCCTGTGTCTACCTGCCAACCTCTGGATTTCCAAGTGTTCACCTTGCCTCCCTGACTCTTATGTGAGTGTTGGGGATCTATATTCTTGTCCTTGTGCTCGGGTAAGCACTTTATAAACTGAGCCATCTGCCCAGGCCTCCTCTGTCTTTTTGAAATTGTGCCTCTTCTCTTCTCTCTCAGCAGTGAAAGGGATGGGTCCTGGAGCCTTATATAGGAGGCTGCCACTTTACAGCTGAGCTAGACACCCAGCTGTGACCCTTTAAATACCCTTTTAATAAATCTGTTAAATATCTTACAATCTCTAATCCCAGAGGGGGGGAAAAATCCAAACTGGGTGTGGTGGTACATGGCCTATATTTAATTCCAGTACTTCAGAGGCTGAGGAAAGAGGATTGCAGCAAGTTCAAGACCAGCCCATGCTACAGACAGAGACCTGTGTCCTCACAACAGCCACTAAAAAGTCAGGTCAGGTGTGGTGGCGTGTGTCTGTGATCTCGACAGGTCAGCGGAAGAGATGATTTCGTAGAGAAGCGACTGTTCTTTCATACTCTGGTCGCCTGTCAGTGTACTTGATGAGGGATTTGAGGATTTGGGGGTAGGAGGTATACTCTCTACCATGGTGCTCATGAAAACTAATGATTATGTATATGCTGAATGAATGCATGCACTTGAATGCTTTAAAAAAATAACCAAAAGTATTATTCCCTAAATAAATTACTTCAAATGAAAAGTTACAATGCCTCAGTGACCTGTGGGAATGGATAACTCATTGTTTCATGGAATAGGTACTAGTGTTATTAAGTTGAAGCCAAAGGTCCCGTTAGGGCATGGAGAGATGGTTCAATGTGGGCAAAGTAGTTACCAGGCAAGTGTGAGGACCAGAGTTCAGATCCTTGGCATGTATGCAAAAGTCAGCTAGACTTAGTGGTCTGCCTGTAATCCCAGTTCTTGGGAAACAGACAGGGAATGCCTAGATCAAGTTGGCTAGCTACACTAGCTGAGTCAGGATGCTCTGGGTTCGGTTGAGAGACCCTGTCTCAATGTATGATAGAGAACAATTGAGAAAGACCCTCTAGTCAACATCGGCCTTCCACGTGCATGTACACACACGTTCACATGCACCTGAAATCCACCCCTACCCCCCCCCCCCCCCCTGAAAATAGTTCTGTTTACAAAAGTAAAAATCATACGCTTGTTTTAAAAGAGTAGTTCTTTTGAGGGTAGGAGTGTTGGTAGCAAACGGACACAGGGGCCAGGTCTTCGGGTCTGGCTGTGTGGCGAGGCAGCTGTGCGTCAGCCGAGGCTGGGTCACTGTGTTCCTGCCAGTGAGATGTGAAATAGTGGGCGTGCTGGAATGGCCCAGTGTAGAGAGAACTGAGGCGGAATTAGAAGGGCCTCTTGTACAACCTAGGAACTTTAAAACAACCCTAGTGTAATGAGGCTGCTGCTTGCGATTTTAGTTGCCTTAGACCAAGGCTTCTGAGATTTCTCCTCACTATCCTTTTTACCCAAGAAATGTCTATACAGCCCCTGGGTATAAAGATATCTACAATAAGTATATAGATCAAACAAGTACTGGAAGTTATAAAGAATTTCATTTTAAAACAATTTTTTGGCATACATACAGTTTTACCATTTATTAAAGACAAAAAGCACATTTGTATACAAATGAGGCAAATGTACTTGTTTACTTTTCTGTGAAGAAGGAAATCTTGCCTGAATAATTGGTAGTGCAGAACTTGGACTGTTGTCAACACTTTTCAGAGCTGATTGTTACATAGATCACCACTTTTGATAGTACGTGATGGCATAAGTATGTTTGGGGCCATTTCAGAAATCATCCCAAAGTCTGTCCTAACTCCTAGTTGGGATTCATGGAGAAGATTTTAGCTAACTCAGGCCAGCAAGTCAAACAGTGATCTTTACAATAAATCAATAAAGTCAGACATTCTCATCAATACACTTCACAGATAGACTAATGATTGTTGCACAAGAGAGGATGGTAAGAAAATTTGAGAAATCTTTACCTTTCTTAGAAGGTCTCTGTAAGAGCAGAGAAATTTGTGTCTGAAAAAGCCAACAACACAAAACCATTACAGCTCATGAATATTACAGGCAGAGCTGAATGAACACTGCCAGAGGCTTCATTATGAGTTTGACTTTGAATTCAATTTTTGGTTTGACTATTCATCAACATTTTTACTGTTCAGTTTTCTCACAATCCCCATGTTTAGTTATGGGTCCACAGTAAGAGGCTTTGGGCTTCATTGATCGTTGAGAACCATACCTGTAAGTTAGATTTAGAAGACAGCTTCAGGCTCCTGTGATTTAGGTGGGGTCTTTTCCAGAATAAAAACATAACTGAAAGAGAATTCTTAGCAGTGTTAGAATGCTATGAAGTTGGAATATTCTTCCTTGATTCCTTGAAAGCGGAAGGCTTACCTCTTCCTCAATTCCTTGCTTCTCCCAGTGTCTGCTCCTTTTATATATATTTGGTGTGTCCCTGGCTCCTCCCTCGAAGTCTACAGTTTCCCCTCATGTTCTCCAGTCATTGAATTACTCTTGGTATCCTCACTTGGACCAGCTTTGGCCCCTTTCACACTGTTCTGTCCCTGTCATTTAATCGTAGTACACAAGGGAAGCATGTTCTCATGGTTTGCTGTGTTTGTGCAGTAGCTGGTGATTCTCTTGAAGACCACACAACATTTTGTGTTTTTCCTTTAAAATGTATTTAGGCACTTATAACTGCCGACTAATTAGAGTAGAAACCAATTCCTCTTCCTATAAAGCAGACAGTATCTGAACACAGGCCGTCAAGGCCCTTCAAACTATGTAGCTACTTCTTGAGAAATTAAGGAAAGTTCAAAAATAACAAGAAGCCTTTTCAGGCTGCTCCCATAGCATAGCAATGGGAGTGCCAGGGCATGCAGAAAACAAGACCTTGAACTCACCAAAGGTGCAAGGCATTGGCCTGAAGCCAACCAGCATCGATAAGGGACCATACATCCCTGAAAAGTAGATTCAGGCAAAACGTCTTCAGATCATCTTGTCTTCAGTGTCTTTCTTGAAGAAACCAGTCTTCTCTAATCCTTTCTGACTGAGCTCTGGACATACAGTAAACTCAAGTTTCCACCCCTGTTGTGGGGTCTGAGACACCCCCCCTGCTGTAGAATTAAGTGGTCTGGGTTTGCAGTTCCCCCCAAGGACACTGGATTTTCACAGAAGAAGCCACCCTTGGATCTGTCCCTTAGGCTTTCCGTGGAGTCTGTCAGCAGGGAGGAGAGAGGGCTGAAGGCACTTGCATGTGAGGCATCAGAGAGAGAGACAAAAGGAACCCTCAAGGACTTTAGAGTCAGCAGTGGAATGTCAAATTCGGAATGTCAAATGCCTGCATAAGGTGTTCAAAAGAAATAGGAAATTTGCATTTGTAAGCGAGTGAAATACACAGAATGTAGTGGCCAAAATGATCCCCCAGTTGAGAACACACTGCCCATGCAGAGTAAGAATGCAGCCATGCAGTCCAGGTGCCCTGAGTACAGGGGCCAGGCTGAAGGTGGCAAAGCTGGCTAAACCCTTGGCTGACCCCGAGGCCTATGGGCATTCATGTCATGACTGCAGTGCAGAGCAGGGTACAGAGGCCTGCTTCAGTGGCCAGCAAAGGGCAGCTTTCCTGGAAAAAGGCAAGAGGGCATTTTGTGCGTGCGTGCGTGCGTGCGTGCGTGTGTGTGTGTGTGTGTGTGTGTGTGTGTCTCGGGGGTGACTGAACCCCCAGGCCTTGCCTGACAGTCTGTCGATGAGGTGTACTGTTAGACCCAGCATTTTAAAATCTCTTGAGTCAGCTCTGCTTCTGTTCACTTTGTGTTACATGAGTTAAGACGGCACTAAAGGCAAAGAAACGAACATGCGCAATTTGAAAAAAGTGGACGGTTGCCTTATTCGATAGACTAGGTAACTCCAGATCTACACACAAATTAAGAAAACGTCTAGCAAAAGTCCTAAACTTAAGGTCAAAATGTTAGGATTAAAAACCAGCTGTGGTGGCATATGACTGTAAATCCCAGGACTCAGGAGGTTGAGGCAGGAGGATTGCTGTGCGTTTGAGGCCAGTCTAGACTACATACATACCAGGTCAGCTTTGAATGCCTAGCAAAGCACTGCCTCAAGAAACTCTGTGTGTGTGTGTGTGTGTGTGTGTGTGTGTGTGTGTGTGTGTGTGTGTGTGTACATATATATGTGAATGACATATGTTAAAAAAATAAATCTAGAAGTGCTTTTTTAAATTAAAGTACCTTTGCCTGAGTATAAAAACTGAAGTAGAACTTTGAGAGAGGCATTGTAAATTAGTAAGAAAAGAGTTGAGGACATTTACTTGAGATTTATTCATATTGAAAAGATAAAACCTCTCCTTGGCCCGTATGAAAAATCCATTCCACAAGTGTACTCACAAATAAGAAATAAGTTGTTGAATAAAGCAATATGTTTTATAATTTTTAAATCCCATCATAATTTTAACTTTAAATATGCAAAAGAGTGGCATATGTTTCTTGATCATGCAAGTATATTTATTCACAAAAAGAACAAAAGAAATCTTGAGTCCTGAGCACTAGTCTTAGGACCGTGCTGGAGAGAGTCCTCCAAGAAGGATTTAATGCTTCAAGCTTCATGGGTACAGGTGTTCATTTAAAAAGTGTTTGTGTGTGTGTGACCTAAGTATTATACTTGTGCTAACTTTAAATAGATTGCTTTTTCATGCTCATTTTGCTCATTGCCTTCTTGGGTTTGCTGGGTGCCTCACCTCTGCCCGGTGTGTGAACTAGACAGACTTCTCCCTTGCTCTGCTCTTCCTTGTCTGTACGCTGCTGTGAGAATTACGATTTGACAGAGACCGTAGTCCTCAGAAGAGTAAATAATGCAGCCTTTTAGTAAATGTCCAGTAGGAAATGTAGCCCAGGCTGGCCTCAAAGTTACTGTGTAGCCAAGAGTGACTTGACCTCCTCCTGCTCCTCCTCCTCCTGACTCTCCTCCTAAGTACTGGAATCACAGGTGTGTGCCACTGTACCCAGCTTACGTGTCTTTTTAAAACCTTACTGAAGTCGCGGGTTCCAGTCTCCCCTTCCCCAGTGCTGCACTTCCTCAGGGCTTGTTTCTGCCATCTTCCTCTGCTCTGCGAGCTTCCTCTGGTGCTGGGATGGTGTCCAGGTAGTCAGCCTATGGAGAGAGGCATGTAGTGCTTCCTTGGATCCAGAGACGCCTTGTGGGGAGTTCCAAACCACACTCACCTCTGCTCCTCCTGCTGTGGTCACACCGGTGTCTAAGCCTCATGGGGGACCTGGCTGACAGAAGCCCCCCGCTCCCTGCGTGGTCAGCCGCGTCAGTGCCCTGTGCTTGTGGTGTGGGTGCTTACATAGGTCGCGCTGGCTGAAGGTGTTATGAAAACATTGTTTCTGCTGTGTCCTCCAGGTCGGATCCGCACAAGACGGCAGAGCTCGGGGAGCACCACCAATGTTGCCTCCACACCCTCAGACAGTCGGGGCCGCAGTCGCGCCAAAGTGGTTTCCCAGTCTCAGCGTAAGCATGTGCTTTATGCTTTGGCTCCCTTAGCTGCTTCCCTAGTAGCACATCCCACAGCTGGACAGACTTCCAGTGGCTCTGAGACACTATCACCAAGCTGCTAGGTAGGCTTACAGAATGGAACGTCCCAAGCTCGCTTTGATGCGACACAATCCCAGCGCTGGGCAGATGGAGATGTCTGCATCCACATCCTCTTCTGGTCTCCACACACACATGCACACACAGGAACGTATCTCTCGCTCTCTCTCACACACACACACACACACACACACACACACACACACACACACACACACACATGTTGATAGCGTTAGACATTACAGTACACTTTCACTCCTTATCCTGAAGTCTCTGAAGTCAAAACTTACGTAATCTATTTTTGTGGTATGATTTTCTGTGGGAACGGGAGTTGAGGGATATCTTAACATTTCTTTTTTGTTAGCTCTTAGTAGTGGCCTCTGCTTGGGTTCCCCACCCCAGCGGGGTTAGTGCTGTGTCTCTCTGGCTTTAGAAATCCAAATGTCACCTGGATTTAGGAGGAGGTGAAAATTGCTTCTCTGGTGGGATTAGGAGATTAGGAGAGGCTTAAATCTTAAAATTCAGGAACATACTGAACCGGACCTTGAGGAGCCTCAAGGTCCACTTTGGCCAGATTGTACTCACAGGAACAGAAGCCACTGACTAGTAGCAAGTGATTGAGCCTGTGCCCCGGCCTACACATACAAAGTCATTATTTTAATAAGGATTTGAGTGAGGTCACTATATTTATACTACAAGAGTGAGCATACAACATTTATAGTGGGCATCCTGGTTTGATATGAAATGGATTTATTAGTTCTAGATTTAGGGCCCTTAAGGAAGTAAATGTTTTAGATATTTGACGATAAGGAAAGTCATAGACAGTCAAGGGGTGAACACAGGGCACAGCAGTGTTCCAACCACTGGCATCTTGTTAAAGATGGAGGTGGGGCACAGGTGACCAAGTTCAGCTTGTTTCCCTCTTGCTAAAGCTGAGGAGGTGTGCTCTGAGAGGCAGAGGGATTGTCTTCTTCACATCTCTTAAGCTTGGCACATTATAGATGGGTGTTTCACAAACAGACCTGGGATAAATGCTAAAACTGTGTGCTGTGCGGAAAACAAAGCACCCTTGGAACAGTAGCGTTTTGCTCCTGTGCTTGGGAATAAGCCATTTATGTTGTGTTGCATGCTGACCTTCTGTATTGTGTTATTGTCTTTTAATCCACTTTTGCCTGTCCTTTGGTCTGCTCTCCTAACGAAGGATCCAGATCTGCTAACCCCGCTGGTGGTAAGCCATTCTCTTCTTGCTTTTCTGTTGCCGTTGCACTCTGCCTCAGCCATGCTCTCTGCACAGTATTAATTCTCTGTTTATGCTTAATCCTTCTGCACTTCCCTGTATTTCCAAATATGAGAGTTTGAAATGCTTTTCTTTTTGCTCTTGACATAATTAATAGTTTATTTTATGTTCAAGTCTGTTCATAATGTGCATCACTGACTTCTTTTTTTTTTTAAAGATTTTTTTTTTATTATTTGTTACCACGTCCACAGTATGCCTATACACCAGAAGAGGGCGCCAGATCTCATTACAGATGGTTGTGAGCCACCATGTGGGTGCTGGGAATTGAACTCAGGACCTCTGGAAGAGCAGCCAGTGCTCTTCACCTCAGAGCCATCTCTCCAGCCCTCATCACAGGACTTTCCTTCCAAATTGTGGATAGTTTTATCATTACTGGGTATTAATTTTCTTGTGTAGTCAACCAAGTGACTCATTTGAATGACGATAGTTTAAATGTGAGAAGTATAATTTTGAGGCAAATTATAAAATACATTTTTAAATCTTTATAAGAAAGAGTAATTTGTGAGTAAGTGTTGTTTCAAAAGAGTTTTGTTTGGTGTTTTGTTTTTTCCTGAAGGTCATTCTACAGCATAATACTTTATATTTTATGTTTTAAAATTTTACTGCCTTCTCTGCTTTAATCTGTTAAGTAAGATGTTGCTGTTTTCTCTGATAGAATTCTGTCCCATGTTTAACTATTAAGAAAGATTAGCAGTCCCATTATTTATTTCTGATTTCTGGTTTTATTGCATATTTTTCAGGTAGTTTCCTTTTTTCTTTTAAGAATTTTTTTTAGATTTGTTTTGAGGCTTAGTACACAGCTCATATTTATAAAATACGAGTGTTAAAATGAAAAAAAAAGTGTTTTGGGATATACACAGTTTGCATGTGAAGTCACACATTATGAAGCGTTAGGCAGTTGAGTATAGTTACCCAGACTGAGTTGGCCACAGCATCAGCAGTGAATACAGGCGGGACAGGCTGTGTATACGACCTGTTGCTAACACATGAGTTGTCCTTGTGAGTGTGGTTGTGTGTATACGCTTCTCATCAAATACCCCGTGCCCACGGAGTTTGGATTGCTGGCTCTGTCCATTTCCCTGAGACTTAGTAGGCTTTGTATAGGGTCTTTCAATGGTTATGGCTTTCCCCTTTTCTCCCTGTAATCTTGTCCTTTGCTTGTCTAGTATTTCAAAGCTATGCTGTTTGCAGTCTGTATTTATTATCTTTGTGGCCAGTGTCTGTGCTTTAGTTTTGTTGCTTGATTGGGAGGAGTGTGTTACTTGATTCTTATAAACAGTGTATAGTCTCGTTTCATTTATTCATCTTACCAGTTCATGGCCTGGGGGTGTAAGTCAGTGGTGAGCCTTGACGAGCACAACAAGGCGCAATCTCCAGATGGGAAAAATCAGTAGACCAAACACTTCCTGTCTTAAGAGATGAGTGGTGTCCAGCCACATCCAGTTCAGCACTGGTAGCTTTAAGCTTACTTGTATCAGCTTACCCTATGGGGTTTCCAGACCATTTCTAGTTATTTCAACTCCATGTCTGTCCTCCATTTGTTAGATTAATGGTGTTTTCTCAAACCCATTTTCCCTGAGTTCATGTCTAAGAAGTTTTGTTGTATTCATATTTCTAGTTCTCCAGTGATTGTACTTAATTTTTAGGCAATCAGCGCTTCAGGGTTGTGAGTGTGGTTAGTGGGAGAGTGTGTGCAGGTGTCTCTGGCCTGTACAGAGCTGCGCTCTGGTGCTGGTGTCTCTGGCCTGTACAGAGCTGCGCTCTGGTGCAGGGGGTTTCTGTCACTGTCAGCTTTTCCGTCAGAAACTGCGTCTCCACTTTCAGAGTTCTTCATGTGTCGTATGAGCAGGGATGTTAGTTAATGATAGTAATCCTGTGTCCTCCATTTAAAAGATCAGTGTTACCATCTAAAATCCTGTTTTATATCAAACTTAATGTTTCATCAAATTCATGTGTTTCTTTAATTACTGCGAATTGTCATCTGATCTCTATTCACCTTTTATGTCATTTTGTTTCATTTTTAGCTGGCAGCCGGTCGAGTTCCCCTGGGAAGCTGTTGGGGAGTGGCTATGGTGGACTTGCTGGGGGTTCCTCAAGAGGCCCACCTGTCACACTGTCTTCAGAAAAACGGAGCAAAATCCCCAGGAGTCAGGGATGTAGCCGAGAAACAAGTCCTAACCGGATAGGACTAGGTAAGGATTCTCCAAGACTTGAAACCTCACTCCTAGTGTGGCTGTTATCTTGGTTATGAGCTCATTACTGTCTGATACAGAAAACGGAGCTCTGCCTTTGAGCTGAGGGAGCTACATCAGCTGTACTTAGAAACAGGCATTTGCTTTGTGTGCTACACTATACAGATTGCACTGGGATTTCATCAGACCCCACAAATGTGTGGGGTTTCTGCTTCCATCTGATGGGGTGGGAATTCGTCATTTGCCAAGCGCTGGAGTAGGAAGTAAGAGTGCCTTTCCTAGGTAGAAGCCCTGTTGCTCTTCATTTTTCTTTCAGTGATTCGTTCTAGTCACTAAGAAATATTAATTTTCAAAAGCATTTCAAAGCCCCTATTTTTATTTTGATCTCTAACCTAATTGTTAAAACTTACAGTAAAAGAACATGTCTACTTTTGACATAACTTGTTGAAACATGAAAGCTAGAGATGATATACTCACTTGAGTGTTGTCTAGTTTCTACAACACAGACGATTCTCAGTACCTTACAGACCTGATACTCTAACTCATATGTTCCCTTTTAATGTGAAACTCTTTCAAGATATAATACCAAACGATTAGTAATTGCCACACCCACTTTTATTACCTATCTATCTGCTTCACTGGGTACAAATTTATTACTGTGAAATGGGAGTACTGTTTCTTTAACTTTTCCTGTTAGCTTAGTGTTCCTATCAATCGATTCTTCTCAACCTTTTTTTTTTACTTGAATGTTTACTGTGTACTCTTTTTTTAGACCCAAGAATTAGAAGATAAATTAAATAAATTTAGCTTCTCATTTCCAGACCCTTCTAATCTATTGGGAAGGGGTGGGGACAGGTAAAATGTCATGGTGTGCTGTGGCAGGTGCCCAGGACCCATTAGAAAGGGGACTCCTAGCTTGGTCCACTTGACCCTCTAGATTTTCTGGTAACAGGTGTCCTGGAATAGGTCCTGCTTTGAAGTACAAGGAAAAGCTACTCTTGGGAAAAGAGAAGCAGGTCCAGAAGCGGCTGGGCAAGGACTGTCAGCCGTGTGGGATGGCTGGCAGTCAAGGGCAGTGACTGGTAGGGCTCAGCCAGGGGCAGGTGATAAGGAGTGGGGAAGATTTGATTTGAACTCAAATTGCCAAGATGAATGTCTGAATTGTCTCATCTGCATTTGGCTCAGGTTTGGTTTGGAAGACATTTTATTTTAAATCTAGGTATGACTCTTCAGCTGTCTTTTCCGTTGTTGATTTCTGAAGCTTCTGTAAGTTGTATGGTGCTATCTAAAAATGTCTCTTCTGTTTAGGACATTGAGAGTTTATCAGGAGCACTACTTATTTTGATACTTTTCTGGCTGTGACGAAGCCCCTGACAATGGCACTTACGTGGTGAGATTATTTTGGATCACAGTTCCAGGGGACAGCCCATCTTGTTGGAAGGCTTGTGGCAGGTGTTTGTGGCAGCAGGTCACGTGGCACCCACAGTCAGGAGTCTGGGACGTGGATGCTGATGCTCACTCAGCTCACTCTTTTATCTAGTCCAGGACCCCAGCCCAGGAGATGGGTCCTCCCAGCTCAGTTTACCCTGTCTAGAAACGCCCTTCCAAATATGCCCAAAGGCGTATCTTCTTGGTGACGTGTCCTATCCAGTTGACAATCAGCCAACAACCTTTTACATACTTCTTGAAATTAGGGAATAACATGATTTCAGTAATCTCGTGAAACTCTAGGACATGCTGCTCCACAGTCTTTACCCCAGTGGTCCAGGTGTATAGTAGAAAAGGAACATGTTCTGAGCTCTGAAGGCCAGTATCATGAAACAGCAGTAAAGGAGTTTGTTTCCTTCCAAAGAGCTCATATTTGAAGGTGAGATTTTTACTTGTCTTTTTTTTTTTTTTTTTGAGACAGGGTCTCATGTAGCCCAGGCTAGCCTAAAACTCAGAGACCTGCCTACCTCTGTCTGTCTCCCAGGTGCTGGGATTGTATTACCATGTCTGTCTAAAGTATTACTTTGAAGGGCATTATTTCCTTGGTGCTTATGAAGTAGATGAGTTGTACTGGAATTTTAAGATCATATATGAAGTTCTGATTGAAGGTGTTTTATTTCTGCACATTACGAGAACACATGTATAAAGATACATATGAACAAAATGTACCTGTACACATATCATTTATAAGGTGGTAGGTGCTAGTGTTTTTCAGTAATAGATTGTTTACTGTGATCATTGAGTTTATACTAGATATGTATTTGTGTGTCTGATCATTTGGTTTACTACTTAGCAGGTTTAAATACAAATATTCAAAAGAGGGGTAACATGTTTTAAAAATGTCTCCTAAAATCACCAAACCACTTAACTCAATTAAAACGTAAGCAGTTTGGGGGCTGGAGAGATAAGATAAGCTCAGTGGTTAAGAGCACTAGCTGTTCTTCCAGACATCCTGAGTTCAATTCCCAGCAACCACATGGTGGCTCACAACCATCCGTAATGAGATCTGGTGTCCTCTTCTGGCCTGCATGCATACATGCAGACAGAACACTATATACATAATAAATAAAAAACTTAAGCAGTTTTTAATGGCTGCTAAACTTGGCCTAGAATTTATATTAAAAGCTAATAATAAGGCCAGGGAGATGGTTCTGTGGGTAAAGCTGCTAGCCTCCCAAACCCAGTGACACAAGTTTGGTCACTGGAACTCACATTAAAGGCCAGATGCCAGATGTGGAGGTTCACCTTTGTGGTCCTAGCGCACCTGCTCCAAGGTGGGAGGAAGAAAGGAGCACTTGTGAGCTCCCAGGTGCGGGACTCGGGCAGAAACGAGAAAAACCCTGTCTCAGCAAGGTGGGACTGACCTCTGCACATGTGCCATCCATCCCCATCTTTTACACACACACACACACACATACACACACACACACACACATACACACACACACACACACACATACACACACACACACACACACATACACACACACATACACACACACACACACACATACACACACACATACACACACACACACACACACACACACATACACAGAGAGAGAGAAACTAAAGACAGAAAACCAATTCTAGTGAGATCTACAAATTATCTTCTTTTGTTTTAAATACATTTAACCAAATTTCCATTTCTTGTTATAGAAATAACACCAGGGCTCCTGTTATGGAACTGTTCTTTTTATCTTTGAGACAGGTTCCACTCTGTACCTCAGGTTGGCTAGAACCATAGCTGTAGTTCAAGGTGGCCTAGTTGCCAGGAGTCTTTCCTCAGCCTCCCAGAGCTGGGTTACAGACACCGCCTGTCACACTCAGCTGCCATTTAAGACTTACTGAGAAAAAAAGCATGGAACTGGACAGTCAAGAAACAAAGCCCCCCTTGGTCTTGCACACAGTGCCCCCCATCTCTCTCCCTCTCCAGAGACTGACTGACTGACTGACTCTCTCTCTCTCTCTCTCTCTCTCTCTCTCACATTCACTCTCCCTCCTCCTCCCCCTTCCCTCCCCAAACAGTTAGGAAAGCACATTCATAAGTTGTCCCACTTTGGTGTTTCAAAGACTTTGTGGACGTGAAGCCATGGAAATAGCCAGCATCACTAGTGACTGTTAGCGGTTGCCTCCAGGTTGCTTCTAGTGTGCATCTATTCAAAAGACTAGAGAAACCGTTTATCATTTTTGCAACCTACATTGTGTGGTATAATTTTAAATGTCTTATGACTTTCCAGTTAAAAGATTTTTGGAAGATTGAAGCTAACTGAATGATTTCTTTTAATTATGACACTAGATTTGCTGAGACATGAAAGTGTCTAGAGGCATTTTGTTCCTTTAGCTTCTGGTAGTTTTCAGTAATTCTCCTGTACCTTTGCTTTGCCATGCACTCTGGTTGGGTCATTCCTTAAAAGGCAAAAGTAGGCTTGGAGACATAGCGTAATAGTTAAGAGCGTACACTCTTGCAGAGGATTGGAGTTCAGTGGCCAGGGCCCAGCTCTAACTCCGGCCTGGGTGGATCTGATGCCCCTTCTGGCTTCTACAGGTATTGCACTCACGTGGAATGCTCTACTGTAGACATAAACAAATATACATAAGTAAAAATAAAAATAAATCATTTTCAAGACAAAAGTAAAGATTACTCTTAAACACTGTGATGTAGGGTAGAGTCTATCAGAAATACAAACCAAACAAGTGGTTTTTCAATACCTGCCAGCATTGCATGTGGGATAAAAGTCAAGAGTTTTCTGGAGTGACTGCTGTTAGGAAGACCAAGTATATTTTGCCTGTTCCTCTTATACCTCCCCCATGCCATTGCCTCATCTAGGATGTTTGTTTGGCCGCTTACTAACAGGACAAGCTGATTTTCTATTCTAGGTAGGTAGGTAGATAAGTAAGTAGGTAAGTAAGTAGGTGGGTGGATGGGTGGATGAACAGATGGATGGATGGAGATTATATGAATGAATTTTGACCACTTAGTCTATAAAATTAGTTTTCTGTGCTTATTCTAGATCTTTCTGTAGATTAGTCTTGGAACTAATGTTGGAAGTGTATGTTTTTTCTCTTGTGGGTTAAATTACCCAACATTTGAAATACCACTCTTACCACAAAATGTACTTTAATGAGATTTGGGGCAATTATGGACAAATTTCTGACAAAATAGTAGACAGAATTCTTTTTCTGTATGCCATATCATACAGGAGCCCATGAGCATGGATGGTTGGTCACGCAGTTTATGTGGGCATTATTCCATACCACAGCAGTTGGCTCTTTCCGTGGTCTTTATTGTCTTCATAAAGCAGGCCTACTCCAGAGAGAGCATGGAGTCCATTTCTTTCGCATCTCTATGAACTGGAAAAGACTGAGCATACACTTATATGAAGAGCCACGAGGACTTCTTAAACTGCCTGTTCTGGAACAGACAGTAGAAAGGGTTAGGATTTCCGTGGATGATGTGTGGCACTCTGAAGTGTGTATGTGCACTATCCGCAGTACCCTTCTCATATAAGTGAGGCGATTCTCTCCTTCCTTGTTTTCCTGTGGGGCAGGCGAGAACCAAGAAGACCAAGTAGCTGGACCAGCGAGGCAGCCAGGAGCTCTGTGGTCCCTTTGTGGCTCTGGCACAGTAGTCTCTAAAGATAAGCAGCCCTGCTGTGTACATTTGAGGAAGCTCCTGATATGACCTCTTCAGAATGTTAGCAGGAGTCGCCATTAATCAGCCACCAGTACTGCGAGTTCAAACCTCAGTGTTCCTGCGGCATTCTGTCCAAATGAAGAAGCTTCTAGTGAGGCCTTTGGGGTCGATCATTTGGATTATATCCTTGCCTCACCTTCCCTTCCGGTAGATTTACAAGTGTCTGGACATCACTTCCAAGCTCTTGGGGTCAGGTTCCACCCCAGCACAGAGCTATTGGGCACACACTAAGTGGCTTCATTTCTCCCTTGCACATTCTTCTTAATGGATAGTTTCATGATTCTGGCTAGTGAGGTGTTCTTGTTACAGTTTAGTTGTAAGTCTTTGCTCTGAAATAGCAGGCTCTGTTCATTGTGACATAGAAGATATGCTTGTTATTCTATCAGAGAATCAAGCTCACTGGTTTCTAAAGTCTCAAGAATCATTCCTAGCTAATCTAGAAGCTCTAGACTTCTGAAGATGAGATGTCTCCCCAGCTGTGATGGTAGGCATTCCTCTGCACTTACCCTGTACTCAGTGTTTCTGAAGAGTGTTTGCCAGTACTTTATTTCTGTTTGCTCAAATCGAGAAGCACAGGTATCACACAGCTTCACAGCCAAGGTATTATTAGACCTTAGACTATTTCACGACTTTGTCTAACAGTCTAATGTTTCAATAATAACCTGTCCAGAGACATCTGTAAAGTACTATTCCAAGGCCAGTAGAGGAATCTTCTTGCTCCAGTACTGAGATTGTCCATTGTCTTGCTGCAGAGATCAGAAGGTAATAAGCAGCCAATCCTGATTTCACATCTGTTGGTTTAGATGGTTGGCCTTATGTGCATGACATCTCCATCTTGCCAGGATGTCAAGAGCCTTCTTCTTTTCCTTAGGGAAGTTTGTAGACTTCAAGCCCGGAGCCTTTATTCCTATTATGCATCCATATTAAATGGTCTTTTGGAGAACCAAGTGCCATGAAAACAGCTTTTGTCTCCAGAGCTCTTGTCGAGATGTCTGCTAAAGCCATAGATGTTCATTGTTTCTGATAGCTTAAATCTTATTATATTTGATGCCAGGCTGCCCTTTGGGAAGGTTTCATTTCTCACATTTAAGTGTAATTTCACTTCCTTGTTTAAATCCACAGCCTTCTGAGGGACAGAGCACAGTTGAATTTGTCCAGACTGTCCTGTCAATAAGACCTCTTCATGGGCCAATGGCCCATACCTCCCAGCATAGACAATGTCGTAATTACATTTAAGCAAATGTGACTGATGCTTGTGAGTTTTTCTGTCTTCATTAAATTTGTTCACCTTCTCTGAAACCCCTCATGCTGCACGCTAGCACGGAGCAGCCGTATCCCCCGACCCAGCATGAGTCAGGGGTGCAGCCGCGATACCAGCCGTGAGAGCAGCCGCGATACCAGCCCTGCTCGGGGCTTCGCTCCGCTCGGTGAGTACCCATAGGCGCTGTGCAGGGGCTCCCGGTGCTTCTGCAGACACTGCTGGGCGGAATGGCCGCTTCCCTCTGCTGCCCCGTGATCCTGTCTTCTCCCTCCCTCTTCCTCAGTCACCCTTGTGGTCCCCTCTGCATGCATAAACTTCAGCAACTACCAGTTTTCACACATTAGAGGAAAAAACACACCATTTCAACCTGCCATGGCCATTTGTGGCCTCCTGTCACTGGGCAAGCCCATTCATGTGGCAGTGTCTAACATAAGGCAAAACTTAGCTGAAGTGAATGGCTTCACGTGAATTCACATTTAGTCATCAAATTTCGGGTTTTCCTTGATTTTTCCTAAAGAGGATGGAACCAGGGCCTCAGGCTTCCAGGGTGCTAGGCTCTGAGCCACGCCCTCAAACCCAATATATATTATTCAAAGGAAGGACAAAAGTGTAATCATGTTTTGGGAGTTAAATGGGTTTTGGTTTTAGTGGCCCTGCCTTCCTCTAAAGTGGGCATGGTACGTCTGTTTAGTACAGACTGTCAGTTCCCAAAGGTGGCCATCCACACACTGATGAAAGGCTGCTTCTCCGTCGACGGTTATTTTTCACTCTTAACATAAGAACGGAAATAATTTTGTATTAGACCCAGACCTGGAATGATCCCAGTTCCCAGTGAAGCAGGGCCTTCAGCAGGCTGTGCTTTGTGTCTTTTGACGGTGTGATTAGTCAGCTGATCTTTCCGCTCTGTAAATGTCACTCTGAGAGAGACATTAGTAGATCAAGGCTCGCTCGCTCACTCGCTCTCTCCTGCTGATGCCCGACACCTCTTCTGATGCCTTGTTTTTTCTCCAGTGTCAGTGACTGAAGTGTAGCCTCTGACGGCGGGCACCAAAGGCCTTCTGGACAGTGGTCTTACTCTAGTGGCTCCTCCCCTAGGTGGCCAGCCTTCCTTCTGTCCCTCTGTCAGGCAGCTTTGCAGGTCAGGTGTGCAGCAGTGGTCCTTCCTACCCGTGTGTAACCCCTGGCTGAACTGGTGATTTTTCCTTTTCAGTTCAGACTGTGCACCTGGGCGCCTTGCCATACCCTCTGACCTTCCTAACAACCTGTTCCATGAGTAAGCAGTTCAGTCTGTGGATGGTTTTGGGTATGAGAAGCAGGTCAGCGTTTTTTCTTATGGCTGACATTTTATACTGTCTGTGGACCCAGACTTGAAGTCTGACACGCAGTTGTGGATCAGACAAGGAGGGCTGAATTCTTGGTATCTAGATTGAACCCTGAGCAATTGACTGATTACATCAGTTTTTGCTCCTTGGGTAAACAGATCTGCTTAACCATTGGTGACATCTCAAAATATTGTAGTGTGTGGTTGCTGCACCAAGGCAGAAGCTGTGGCTCCTAATGAACTCTGGCTTCATCAGGCGCTGTCTTCTGTTGTGGTCGAGGCAGTAGGAAATGCCTATAGCTGAATTTTTAGACCTTACCTCCTTGGGTTAAATCTGGCCCCCAAACTTGTGTCCAGAGGGATAACCTAGGGCACCATTCGAAGCATCAGCTGGCACACTGAGTGACAAGCACCCTTATATCATCAGCCTCCAAGCCTGATCTTACAGTCAGACACTGAAACTGAGGAGCCAGGTGTGATTTTGGCTCCCAGCCTGCCTTGTTCAAAAGCAGTTCTGCAGAGTGTCTCTCCCATTGCTTAACCGTGAGGTAAAAGCTTTGCAGTGAGGCCCTTACTGGGTTAGACACAGAAAAAGGCTCAAGAGATTTTACTGAAGTGTTGGTTTCCAGGCTTGGAGTTAGGACCAGAGGATTCAGAGAGGCACCCCAGAAAGTGGCTGTCCTGTGGGAGCTTGCTACATATCCCTGAATGCCTCCTTTTTCTTGTTTCCTTGATCACTTCCCACCAGTTACTCTCTGAGTAAACTTACATGACCAGACTGTATTAGGAGAAGGAAGGAAGGAAGGAAGGAAGGAAGGAAGGAAGGAAGGAAGGAAGGAAGGAAGGAAGGAAGGAAGGAAGGAGGGAAAGGAGGGAAAGGAGGGAGGGAGGGAGGGAACTGCCTCAATGAATGCAGAACGCTCTCTGCGTCCACAGAGGGTTGGTTCCAGGACTGCCTGCAGATGCTCAAGACCATTCTAGAAAATGCTGGAGTACTGAACACAGCCTATGCTTCCCACACCTCCCTGCCCATACATTCAAATCATTGCTGGATTATTTATAGTAGGAAACACAATGTAAGTGCTACATAAATGGTTGTGGTGCTGTGTTCTTTAGGGACTAATGACAAAGTCTATTCAGAATCTACAGGCGTGGAAGCTGTGGACAGTTACCAGTTGCACCTGCTGTTTTTAAGTTTGTGACACTGTTGAAGCCTCTCAATAGTCCTAATGCGAAGCGAAATTGCAGACTTGAACTCTGCTGCCTATCAGGTCATACTTCGTTTGACACTAGGGAGTCCTCCATGGATTCCATTGCTGGGTGTTCACTTGGGAATTCAACAGAGGAGTCATTACAAAGCAGACGTTCTGTAGAGTACTATGTTCAAACCAAAGAAATACATTTTAAGAAACCTACAGATGGATCAAGTGTTGCTTAAATCCCTTTTCAATGTAAGCTTCAAGCTAGAGTGCTCATGTGATAGATAAGAACCATGCAGTCCACTCTGGTCTAAGGGAACCATAACCAGCTTCCTTGTCTAAAAAAGTGGTAAGTCTTGTTCTAGACCCTCACCTCAATGTTTTGTGTGTGAATCTTCTGAAAAGAGGATTTCCCCTTTTTTTATTTCAAGCTACTAAAATTTTTATTGCTTGACCAGGTAATGTTCTCTTCTTAATATCACATCTACCTCAGGGTATATATTTTATAAAGTGGCATGAGCTTAGAAATAAAATTACATTGAAGGTTGGAGGTTTTGACGCTTTGTGAATAAATGTGTGAGTTTTAACGTGTGCAGAATAATGGGGGGGGGGCGGGTAAAGGGTTTCACCTCTGTGGTTTTGTTAACCGTGAGCATTCTATGTATAACACCATGACTTTTCCAGAGCAATGAAAGGCAACAGGTATCTTCTATCGTTTTCACTAGATGAGTAGCTGGATGTTATATGGACCTGTGACATCAGCATTTCAGACCAACTTCTTATTCCATATTTATTTCTCAAAGTTACTCTCTTCACAAGGATGGAATTTAACATCTATTTCATCAGGTTGATACATTTGTAAACATACTACAAATACTCATAAAATATCCTAAATGTGAGTTCCCTCTGACCTCCACTGCTCTCCCGAATGCTAATGGTTACCGGCACTGCTGTGTGCTAGCAGTGGGGTGTGTTCCCCTCAACACTCTCCATCCTACCAGAGGTAGGTGCTGTGACTGACGCCACTTTAGAGATGAAGAAACCAAGAGAAACAGAGGGTTAGCGTTATTACCAAGGGCCACAGCCAGCTGTGGGCAAACCAGGCCTGCCATGTGTGTTTCTGAACCAGTGCTCACACGGTCTCCTGCACTGTGTCTCCAGGGAAGGCGTCTACACTCACTGCCCATGGATGCTGAAATGTCCCAACAAGTGCATTGATAACTCGGGTAGCTGTGCGGTAGACAGCTGGCCCTTCCACTGGGCAGAATGCAGTTATTGAGCCCCCTTGTGATCCGTGAATTTCTGTTGAGATAACATTATGAACCTCTCTGCTTTTGTTTTTGGTGCATGGTGTGGCATATGCATCACATACCAGTGACCCATCTCGTGAGCTGAGTTAATGATCCATCCTCTGCTGTCCGCCCTGGGTTCAGACAGTGCTCTGACTCCTGGTGTTCTTCATGTGGCTTATTCCATAATGGCTGATGGAAGCTTCGTGGTGTGATTAAACCTGGAGTCTGAGTCCGTCAGTGCGTCCTTATATGAGGCACTGTAGTACGAGCCTCTGTCATGCCTGTGTGTGTAAGAGCTGTGTGAGGCCCGTGGCCACCATGCAGTGTGCGGGCCCGTCCTGCTGTCCATTCATACCCAGCACCATTTCCTCATGAGAATTGCCGCGGCCTTGGTGGTAGCAGCCGCACCCCGCATTTCCTCTGGTACTTGTGTGTTGTTAACCCTGTGGGTGTTGCCGTTCCTTTTACCTGCAGCTTCTCGACGTCATTCCAGGTCCACTAGTGCCCTCTCCACTGCTGAATCTGTTGGGCAGTCAGGTGAACAAGTGCTAACTGCATGACTCTTGGCTTCTCATCCGTCCCCACCCCACGTCAGCCCCTGTTGTCATCCCGTCAGCTAGCGCTCGCTCGGCATGTGTGCACCTCATGTCCACCCCTCCTGTGTTTTCTTTTTTTCCGTTGTTGAATGTTTATGGTTCTGTTCATAGGCTTGATGCTTGGTTGCCTGTTTGGCATTGTTTCTCTAGCGTTCATATTTACATCGAAACAAAACTCAGGGAACTACTTCCCTCTTCCTCACACCCCTTCCCAGGAAAGGTGTCACTAGGTCTCCTGTGGGGAAAGGGGTGACGTCATCCAGCAGTCTTACTGCAGTGTCCTGTCAGATGCTAAGCTAGTGTGTTAGTATCAGACACCAGGTCCACACACCTCAGAGGACAGCACACACAGTTCCACGCACAGGAAGATGCACATATAAGCTTTACAGAAAAAGCAGGGTCAGGATCCAGGCCATGAGGAAGCAAGAGGTTAGTCTCACTGCCTGTCAACTCCAAACCTGCCTGAGCTTCACTCACCCAAAACCCACTGGCCACAGGAGTATAGAGCGAATGTCTAAAGATGCATCCGTGTGCCACCTTAGCTGGTGTCATGCTCAGACACAAATAACCCCTAATGGCTAGTTTCTCAGTGGAGTCAGCATGCTCTACTAATTCACAGACCGCTAATGGTGCCAATGCTTACCCGTTTATCAAGTTACTGCCCTTGCATTCTTCGAAAGGAAGCCAGCTACATGTTCTCACCATGTACGCTCTGATGGAATGTGTTCCTAAGGATTAGGGGCCAGGCCGAGGGCACAGTCCTCTGTATCCATCCCTTGGAAAACAGCTTTATCATAATGTTGGAACAGTGGGTATGGACGACAGGGGTTGGCCTGGTGAAAACAAAAAGTCTGTCATTCTGCTTAGATCTACACAAGCATGTCCCCTTCAGATCCACAGGTCACAGTGTCTACTTTATCAGATGACCAACAGTTGCTGTGTGTGGCAAAGCTATATGCATCTGGGAAGCACTGAATCCTTGCTTTATTCTTAAAACATTTTAATTTTCTGTCAGAAAAGATCCAGTATTATCCCTGGAATAAGAATTGCTGGCATGAAATCTACTTGTGTTTTTTGTTTTGTTTTTTTAATTTCTGTTTGTTTTTAAGACTTTATGTTTATGCTGGGTAACTTTTAAATGGCTTTTAACTGAATTACTCATTTCCTTACTCATAAATCCCCTGCTATCTACCCTTTTTTAATGGAGAAAAAAAAAAGACTTGAACCAAAATTACTTATAAAACAGCATGCATATCACTCTTAATTCCATCCCTGCTTCACATTCTAACAAATAAGCGTACATGTGTAGGTCTGAGTTGACTGTCTGTGGTCTTTGTAGTTCATAAGCAACAGTAACTCACCACCCAAACCTAATGGAATAAGATGACATTTGTAATCATCAGCAAGTGCATTAAAAAAGGGGATAGTATAACATACAATTTTTGTTTCTTTATTAAAAAATTTGTGACTGTGTATGAGTCTTTTGACTAGCGGTGTGTAAATTATTTTTCCCTGCCTGTGGTGGTAGAAGGTGATATTTTTAAAAAGCTAAATAATGCTACATTTTCAAAGTTCACTAATTTTGTAGATGGTGTCTTATTCCCTGTCCAAATGCTTAAATATATCATTTCATAAGAAATTCCTAGGGCCCAGCCAGATGGGTCAGCAGGTAAAGGCACGCCACCAAACCTGACAACCTGAATTGGATATCTGGGACCCACAATGGAAAAAGAGAACTGACCCCGTGCAAGTTGTCCTCTGAGTTCCACATGAGTACCATAGCTCCTCCCAGATAATAATAAATAAGTTAAAGTGTAACTTCAAAAAAAGATCAGTTCCTGTAAAAGTAAACACTCTATCTTATTCCAAATGCTATATTGCTAAAGTGTGACTAAGGTAGAGGTTTATTTTTCCTTGTCCAAATAGTGTTCGTTAATGCAGGAGAAATGTTTATCGTCACATTTTTTTCTTCTAAAGGTTCCTGTATGTTAGGATTTTAATGGGAAACTTTCATCAGTAGATGATGAGCCCTCCCTGGAATGTCTAGTGTCCAGGAACTTTCTCCTGCTGTGGTTTTACTCTCCAGCACTTTCTAAGCTGGTTAGCTGACTCAGTGGGACTGTAAGAAGTCAGTCTTCATTCACCTGATGAAGAACACCCTAGGAAGCTGGAGAGGTGCTCAGTGAGTAAGAGCGCTCACTTCTTCTCCAGAGAGCCCAGGTTGAGTTGCCAGTGCCCGTGTTAAGCAGCTCACAAGTGCCTTTAATTCCAGCTCAGGGCATCTGGCGCCCTCTTCTGGCCTCTTAGCACACGTGTGGCACACACTCTCATACATACACACAAATAAATTAAAATAACTTTAAAAAAGAACTGTAGAATAATTGCTGAAATTGCTAACATTTATCTTAAGTTTTTGGATTCCTTCTGTCTTACCTGTATAAAGTTTATCATTCAAAAATCCTTAAAGGAACTCAAGTAAAATTTAAATGGAAGATGTCTGAATGATTAATGTTCTGAAAAAAAGGCACTAGATTTTTATGGAGATTATTAGATGATTTTAGTAAGTTGATCTTTAAATAATAACACTAAAGAAAATTTGTACCAAGATCAATTTAATAATTTATTTTAAATTTTAACTTTTTCCATCACTTTGCCTTGGGTTTCCCCAAACCATGAGGCTTGCTTAAGTTAGGCAAACATCCAGGGCACTTACCTCTAGAAAGAAAGCTAAATGGAGTAAAAGATTCAACCCAGAGCCCTGCTCCCTTCCATAAGTTCTCCTGTCTTCTGTCCCAAGCCTTTTCAGGCTTCCCTTAAAAACAAACAAAAGAATGAACAGGGAAAAGCACTCGCTGTGACTCATTAGTGTTGAATGTGAATACCTCAGCTCTACCACTGGCAGGCACGTCCAGTGCCGTTCACAGCAGCTAGAGAGTTTTCATGTCTTTCTGTCTGTAGTGGGAGGAAGCAGGAACCCTGGCAGAGAACTGAGAAGATGTAAGTCGACTGACATGGGTTCTGCTTTTGTTTTTTAATAGATCGGTTTGGGCTGGGCCAGTCAGGAAGAATCCCTGGTTCCGTGAATGCCATGCGAGTGTTGAGCACCAGCACAGACCTGGAAGCCGCAGTGGCCGACGCGCTGGTAAGAGGCCCAGGGAGGATGGGCTCACTGGTGATCAGACATACTCTTCTATCCTAACGTTGCCTCAGATCAGTGACTTGAGTCATCTTTTACAGAAGTGCGTGGGTAGGGTTGGGGTGATGGCTCCACCATGAAAACACATGGGTACCAGGTTTCAGGGGTGGCCTGCCTGTGATCCCAGCATTCCAGAGGCAGAGTGGAATCTTCTGAGCAAGCTTGCCGGCTAGGTTACATATTGGCAGCCTGTGGGTTTTAGTGAGAGACCATGCCTCAACTGAGTTAGATAGTAAGCAAGGAAGACCCTCACCATCCTTAATGCGCGCGCACGCGCGCGCGCACACACACACACACACACACACACACACACACACACACACACACACATACACTGACATGCCCACACACCACACATATACACAGGAGAAAGAGAAAAAAGTTATGTAAAGCTTATTATTTTCCTTCTCTCACTTTTACCTCTTTACGACACATGGTGAAGTCAGCCTCCCAGGGAGCAGCAGCATCGAGAACCTGACCTGTACTTGCTCCTTGGCACTCAGGAGACTGATGACATTGGGCTTCCCACATGTCATCGAGCCACCTCTTGTTTTCTGTATGCCATAGCTTCTTTTCCCGCCGTATCTCCTGTGTTCATCCTCCTGCCTCCGGTACCTTATGAGCCTTCCCAGCACAGCCTGCACACATGACTGTAACAGCAGACCATAGAGTCTGAGACCCGACAGTTGTATTTACTCTGTTACGTGATTCTGACCTAGGGGATTGCCCCACCCCTAAAAATGGATCAGCTCTCTGTATTTGAGAAGAATGACCTGGGTTGGGGAGGCGGCTCAGTCACTAAAGAACTTGTTGTGCGAGCACCAGGACCTGAGCATCGTCCCCGGAACCCATCCCTGACGCTGTGTGTGGTGGTATGCCCTTGTCATCACTGCATCAGAGATGGAGACGGGCTCATGTCTTGGGCTTGCTGGCCAGCCAGCCGGGCTGAGTCCATGAGCTCAGGGATAAGTGAGATCCTGTCTCAAAAACAAGGTGAACACCATCTTGAAGAATGGTACCTCAGGTTGACCCCACACACACACACATGCACACACATGCAAATTTTCCTAAATATTAAGGTTTGGTCTCTAAATATCCAAAGCATTAGTGGAGGGAATTTTCGCATATTACATTATTATACTTGAAAAAAAAATTCAAGTGCTCATGTGTGCTTCAGTCTGTGGGACAGCAAACATTCTGTAGGGTCAGCCTGTGGTGAGCTTGCCTGACAGTTGGTAGGAACACCCTCCCACACCCACTTCAAGCGTTCAGCATTTTGAAATAGGTGCTCTTCAGAACGGTCTCATGGTTCTGCCCTTTGCTGGTCTAAGAGTTATCCTCTAGTTAGGAAAAGAACACACACATAACACCGGCTTACTTTCCAGTCCAAGGTCTTGGAGTCAGCCTGTGCCACCTGACCATCGCTTTGTGGTCTGTGGCTACTGTGAATCCCGCTTCCATCCCCTCGCTTCTCCGCCTTGTGTGGTCTTGCTCAGTCAGGTGCTTTCTATAATGCGGATCTGTGAGCAAGCCGTTGACCGCTGTCAGAAGGCTTTCCTGGGCAGGCAGCCAGCCTGGCCAGCTCTGTTCATCAGCCTGAGCACAGAAGGACTTTTTTCTGGCAGGTATTAGAGTGTGCAGTGTTGCTTGAACCATGTTTTTAACCTAAGAGTCAAGAGCTGGGACAGAATCCGGAGAGGCTTTCTTTTTCCAAGTCAAAGCATTCTGAATCTGCCTTTTATATATGCAGAGATCCTATAGGAAGTGGTCAGGAGGCTGGGAAGCAATGGAGCTGAACCCTCACCTAAGAGGGACTTCCAGTTCAGGCAGATTTTCTGAGCTCTTTAAAGCCCACGTAAGGGGCCATGTGCCAAGTTCTAGGAGGCAAAGCAGAGCTTTGAGTTGAGACCTTTGCTGAGTGACATGAGTGCCCTCTGAGCCCCAGGCCCATTCTGTCCCTGCTGCCCTTATGCCTTTGTCCACTCTGTCTGGTCTGTCCAAGTGACCTGCTTCTGAATGGGAAGTGCCAGAGTGGTAGGGAATCCTTGCCTACAGAATGGAAGCCCCTGGGGTAGGCAGAAGCTCTCATAGGAACAAATAATAGATGAACGGTGGCTTGGAGATGTGCCTCCTGGGTGTGGGGAGTTTCAGAGAGAATTCTCCCATGAACCAGAGAGCCTGGGGAGAGGTGCAGGACTAGGAAATGCCATTTGGAAAGCAGTCTGCTACCATCTCCCCAGACAAACTGCTTGCCTACCCGTGTTTTGGTTTGCTAAGAGATGTTTGCTCTACACTTTTGTTGCCAGAACAATCCCCCCACATGCTTCTGACATAATTCTCTATGCTTTTTCCCCCGTCCTCCAATACCTTCCTGCCTACAGCTGTTAGGAGACGCCAGGAGCAAGGTACCCGCGCTTTCGCTTTCGTTTATGACTTTTTTCTGTTGCAAGTGTTATTTCTTGTAGAATTTAGTTGAAAGCAGCACAAATGTAGTAGTTGTAGTTGGAAATTCTGGTCTCGCGTGTCTCTGGTAAGCACTCTGATTTGCTGTCTTGTGATGGAGTCGCCACCTTTCACATATTTCTGTTTGTTTTTTAATGTCACTCTCTCCTCCTTGTGTTTCATTTGATTAACTCAATTTGTGTCTATTTTATCATAATTTCATGAATAGATCTGTCAACCAACCTTTTTTCTTATTTTAGGAATCTGGCTTATATGTAAGTGTATATCATATGGTTTATTATCTAAACTAAAAATATTTTCAAAGGTAAAAAGGGAATGCTATGAATAATTTTGTTGGAACAGGAGGCAGTACAATTGTGAGCAAGCTGGTATTCAAAATAATTAACATTATTTGCAAATGAAAACTACAATCAAAACAGTCTGTGGCTAGAGCCAGTAACTGCGTTTAGGAAACACTGTACGTGCCAACCTTATCATATTGTTGTACTATATATGGGTTTAACACACTGTCTTATATTCAAGATGTCAGAGAGGAATAAAGGGGCTGTTGTAGTCTACTTAAAAAGAAACCTATTAGGCTGGAGAGATGGCTCAGAGATTAAGAGCACTGTCTGCTCTTCCAGAGGTTCCTAGTTAAATTCCCAGCAATCACATAGTGGCTCACAATCATCTGTAATGAGATCTGGTGCCCTCTTCTGGCCTGCAGGCATACATGCAGGCAGAATACTGTATATATAATAAATAAACCTTTTTTTTTAAAAAGCCTATTTGCGTTATAAAACCAAGTGATGTTATTAACTAAAGTGGCTCACATAGTATGGGACCCTTCTGCATAAAATACTTTCACCACTGACATTTCAACTGCACACTTCTTAAAAGCAAGCGTGATTGTTCAAGCCAGGGGCACCCACAGACCATGCTTGAGGTGGATTGCTCTGGGCTCTGGAGGGACTGAGCATGTGCACATGTCTGCAGTGTGTCAGTACTTTTATCCTTCAGAGTTCCATTAAACTCTTACAGTAGTCTGGTGAGGCAAGTGTAATGGTTACCCTCCTTGAGAGGTGTCATGGAGGCAGAAAACAACACAGGTGTCAACAGTGATGCCAGGTTTGGAACCCAAGACCGTCTTTCTGAAAATCCCCCTTGCCACCCACCCACATACACACACTTTCTACAGGACAACAAAGCCTTTCTTTCTCCCCAAGATGTACAACGTGCCACTTACATCACTGCCTTGATAATTCACTATCTGTTAAGCATAGAAAATGCGTGCGTGTGTGTCTTTTTACTGTAGTTTTTAGTAAATGACTGATGATAGGTTCACCTTCCACTTCTTCCTCGCCCCGCCCCTCATGGGACGTTGCAGAAGAAGCCTGTGAGGAGGAGGTACGAGCCCTATGGAATGTACTCTGACGATGACGCCAACAGTGACGCCTCCAGTGTGTGCTCTGAGCGCTCATACGGCTCCAGGAATGGCGGTATTCCTCATTATCTGCGGCAGACTGAGGACGTAGCCGAAGTTCTTAATCACTGTGCTAGTTCCAACTGGTCGGAAAGGAAAGAGGGGCTCCTGGGCCTGCAGAACTTACTGAAGAGCCAAAGAACACTGAGGTGAGATCCAGACACTCTGCCATGAGCTATATCCCAGTACTCTGTTAGACTCATCAGGGGCTTTGAGGGAGTCTCCCATTACAGAGTCCTTGCAAAGTTCTAGTCACTGGGTGCTAACAATGGGAAGACATAGTGCCTGCCACGCAGGTGCTTGGAAACATCTAGAAAATTCTCTACAATCTGTTAAGCTGCTAAGACATTTGGTTCCCGTAAGGTGCCCCTCTGTCCATCAGATGATGCTCCTGAGGGCTCAGGCACAGGAAGCAGCTGCACATTGCTAGGGCTTACTCCTCCCCAGGCTCCAGGATAAAATGTAGTGTCTGTAAAGTCATACCACTCGTGTGTACCGAGCGAGCCCTGTGTGACACAGAGCCCTCCCCAACAGCAGCAGTACATTAGCTTTACCTTCCTTTGATAGTTCATAAAGTTTTTAAATAAGCAAGTATTACATATACCAAAAAATATGTATCTATGTCACATTTCATCACTTCTAAGCTGCCACTGGCATGGCATTATTTTATAACTCATGAAATAATAGAAAGCTAGTTAGGTATGGGTAGTCTGTGCCTGTAATCTCAGTGCTTGTGAATCTGTTAGTTTTGGGCCAGTCTGGACTACCGAGTGAGATCCTGACTCCACCCCTCCCAAAATAAAAGGAAAGGAAAAAGGATGATAAATTCTGTTCGAGCATCAGGCCTGTTAATATGTCCTTGGTTTTAAGACCAACCTGCTAAGCAGATGTGAGTGAAGGGTATGGAGGCCAACCTGCTAAGCAGATGTGAGTGAAGGGTATGGAGGCCATGAAACACGCTGTATTACAACTTCTGAGCATTGCTGCAGGGAAGGGCAGGTTTTTGTTTTTGTTTTTTTCAGAAAAAAATGTGAGCCTGGATACGTTTGTGGCTGTGGGTAGAAGACCATTCTGGCTTCATGTGGTTCATGAACTGGTTGGCGGTCCAGTCTGCCTCCTCACACCCTTGCTTCCCTTAGCCCCTTCTGTCCATGCCCATGCCGGGGGATTCTGTCACAAGCTTGTGACACACAGGACCCTTGTGATCGGTCAGCCACAGCACCAGTGTGCTTTGTCAGGTTGTTCTGGGAGCTGTTTGGTCTTGTTGACTAGGTCCACTTTCTGGATTCTCCGTGTTTACTGTGTATACCCGAATTGTGCTCGTGAACCTGCTGGCACTAATCTAGGTTACTGAAGGATCATTGAGGCATCTGTGTCTCAGATGTGTGAAGAAGGTGGATTTTCCCAGGATGACAGAAAAGAAGAACTCTTCTTCCCAACCTTGATGTGAAAAAGGGGGCTCAGTTATGCTGAAAAGCTGTGAGAAAAGGCAGAAGGCACCCGTGTGCACTGAGGCTTTTTTTGGCCCCAGGGTTAACTGTTGTCTGTCTTGTACTCTCCTCAGCCCTGTGGCCTAGGCTTATCCTCAGTGCCCAGCCGGAAGAGAAGGCACAAAGATGCCACTGTACGTGTTAAAAGTGCAAGTCTGTGGTCCAGTGAGATGGCTCAGTGGTAAAGTGCTCACTGCTGAGCCTGGCAACCTGAGTTTAGTCCTTGCCCTTCCCCCACGTGGTAGGAGAGAATTCTACCACAGGTTGTCTGATCTTCACACACATGCACGTACACACGTACATAAATAGTTAGCCTGGAGGGTGAAAACAGGCCTGGGCTGAAGTAAGGGGACTTGGCTCACATCTGTCCACCTCAGGAAGGCAGTGAGCAGATGCCTCATCTTACAGTGAGTCTTAAGACTGACTGGCTTTTAGACTCTCAATTGCATCATGAATTAGATTAGATAATTCACTTGAGATGGGTTGTTGTTGTTGTTGTTGTTAAATCACTAAAGATTAGGTAAAGGGTTTCTAAAGCAAAGCCATAACTAGCTGCAAGGTGGTATTACATTTTAAACTCATTTATTTCCATTTTTCTCCTCTAGTCGAGTAGAGTTGAAGAGATTGTGTGAGATTTTCACGCGAATGTTTGCTGACCCTCACAGCAAGGTAACCAGGCCTTATGTATATTCCACCTGCATGCCTGCGAGAACTGTGTACTGTACCCCAGGACTGAGAGAGAACTCCCCAATAGTCTTCATTAACATCTTCCTAAGTGCACTTCTTGGGAACTTACATGGCCATCAATTTCAAATTAAATGTGCCTCAAGTAAGGGATGCCATGAAAGGAGTCAGCTGGAAGCTTTTATTCCGTCAGCAAGCAGTTTCTGCCTGTCTCCTCTTAGCCAAACAGTGTGCTAGGTTCTAGAATATAATATAGTACATTTTAAAGATGTTACAGTAGTGGGAAAGTGTATATGATTACTTTGGTATCATGTAGAATTTGTATTCATAGGATAAGATAGAAAATGGAAGTATCTATTTATTGCCTTTATTGGAAAGCCAAATTCAGTTATTTCCCTGGATGGAATCTGGCTGTTCCCGATCATAGGTGGTACCCTGCCTTTGGATAGACAATGGACAGCAAGCTTGAGAACTGCTGAGGAGAAGCCATCTAGAGGGTGGGACCAAGTCCTCTCCAGGGCTGGTGCTGAAGGAGCCTCTTTACAAGAGTTCCTTGGCTCTAACAGTATTTGAAGTAAATACCGTTGTTCGGGAAGAAGCTAGTAAGGGCTGTTGATATCGAAAGAGTGAGGAAATGGAGAAATTCTGAGAAGACCGAGTTAAAGGGTACACACCAGGTAGACACTGGAGTGGGGAAATGAGTAGGAACTGAGTTCGTTTCCTAGTAAAGATGGTCTCTTCCAAGTCATGCTGGGAGAAAGAAGCCTGAGGTAGCCAGAGTCCAGCAACTTGCTTTTCTTTCTTCTTTCCTATCCTTCCATCCTCATAGGAATTATCCTTGAAGTAGTAAATATCCATCCACCCACCTGTCTATTCAAATGTTCACCCACTCATTCATCCATCCATCCTTCTATCCACCTTTCCGTTCATCCACCATCTATCCATCCATCCACCTACCTTCCATCTGTCCATCCATCTACCCACTTAGCCACCCATTCATCCATCCACCTATCCATCTATTCATCCATGTACCCGCTCTCTACCTATCCATTCACCCCTCTACCCAGTCATTCAACATTTCCTGAATTCCTGCCTTGAGCTAGGGATATGGAAAACCGGCAAGCCCTTTGCCTTGGAGGCACCCACAGGAGCACAGGGTACTTCTCCTCCTCTTCGCTCCCAACAGCTCTCCCTCTATCAGCTGTGATAGAGTCTACGAAGGCCTTCCAGATAGGACGGCATTGAAAGGTTACTTTTAAACCCCCCATAGGCTGAGTTTAAAGGCCACATAGATACCCATAGATCTGATCATCACGATTGTCCTGTATGGTGGTATTAAGAACGATACAATCTAAAGCATAAGCCTACTATAGCTGTAAGAGTTATACCATAAGGGATATTATGTTAGATGGTTTCACATTGATGAACTTTCTGTTACCCATTACCTCTAGATTGCTGATTCAGAAGCAGAATGTGAGGATAAAGAAGGAAATTTGTTTCCATCAGAAGGCTCTTGTCCAGTGAGTTGGAGGTCTCAGTTTAGTTTATATTTATTAGCCACCTGAGCCAAGCTAGGAATCCCACCTATCAGAACTCACTGACTTTTTTTTTTCCTGAGCTGTCACTGGAGACCCCTGGTGGTGAATAGTCACTGTGATGTAATTGAGGAGGTGTGGGGTGTTTGTCCCAGCATAGCACCAGGGTTGGGGAGTCCAGTGCCACTTCCTTCCCCGAGACAGGCATGGGGGGTACTCCACCATGCACTGTTTTGCATCAGGTAACAGCAGTAACTACACAGTGGCATGAGAATTCACAGGAGTTGTCAGTGGCCCCTCCGATAACCCCTTGATAATGTCTGAAGTTGGCACACGTCAAATTACTTGGCCAAAGTCAGCTGTTACAGAAGCATGAGTAGGGCTTCTACCTCTTTACATCCTGTAATGATATGTGTTGAATGCTAGGGATTGAGTCAGATTAGTATAAAATCAGAACAAAACACCACCCCCGCCTCTCTGTCTTTCTCTCTCTCTCAGAAAACCCTGCAGGATTCAACTCTTAAAAGTTTATTGCTCTTTGTACTGACAGTTACAGGCTTATATTGAGGGAGAAGAGAGTATTTTATCAGTGTGTAGCTTTTTCAGTATTCTGAAAGGAAACTGCATGAAACTGGTATTCCTTTGCTGTGGACTAACATGGAATTTGTTTTGTTGCATGGCCTGGTGTGCGGTGGAATTCACAACAGAGAGTAAGTGTCAACCACCCATCACCCCCACCCCCACCCCCCCCCCCCTCGTATTCTGCTGTGTATTTGTCTCTGGTGATGAGAGCAGCAAACATTGTTAACCTATGTGACAAGACTGGGCCAGGCCAGCGTGGGCAGGCATTTGCACTTTGCGCGGGCTGTGGAGGAGATCCTGAATGCAGCCTGTGATGGGCTTGGTTTTCTCTTCATGCAGGTTTTCAGTATGTTTTTGGAGACCCTCGTGGATTTTATAATCATTCATAAGGATGACTTGCAAGACTGGCTTTTCGTCCTTCTCACACAATTACTTAAGAAAATGGGAGCAGACTTACTTGGATCTGTGCAAGCGAAAGTTCAGAAGGCACTGGATGTCACCAGGTAAGCACTTAGGGTCTTGAGAGGCTGTGCTGCTGCTGCAGGGGTCTTGGCCGTGGTTTCCGTCTTTGTGCATTTCTCATACTCTGGTTGACATGTCTCACCAGTCTAGGAGTTTCCAAGTCGTCAAGAGTTTATGAGTGCCTAAAGAAGAGAGAGAGAGCCCTTAAAAATCCCTTTCTTTTCTAAAGAATCTAGAGAGATTATTTAGAATGTTTGTTTATATCTTTTTTTTTTTTTTTATAATTTGCCTCAGAAATTTATCAATAAATGATATAGAAATCTTATTGGGCCGTAAACTGCCTCTAAATTGGCAGTTCTGGGCCTAGAGAGGTGGCTCCGTTGGGGCTAAGGGCATCATGAGCACTCGAGTTGAGGTTCTACAACCCTGTTTGCACCTAGACTCCTAGCCCTGGGAGGTGAGGACAGGAGGTGCCGAGTCGGTGAGCTCCAGGTTTAGTGAGAGACCCTGCCTCAAAACATAAGATGTGAGTGACTGGGGAAGACACCCCAGGTTGACGTCTGGCCTCCACATGCACTGTGTGTGTGTGTGTGTGTGTGTGTGTGTGTGTGTGTGTGTGTGTCCAGAAATAAATAATGCACACACGCACATATAGAAATAAACAGTTCCTCGGTTTAGAATTTGAAAACATGTAACAGTCTTTGTAGCCCATCTGGCTGTTACAGCGGCTCAGGGACATTTACAAGCTGCGCTGCTCTCCAGAAATCTGGTGTCGGCTGTGCAGTTGAGGGCCTTAGCATGCCTGGGATAGAAGTGAATGATCTCGGAAAACACTCGCAGTGACCTGACTGATTTGGTAGCAGGTAGAGGCAAAAGGAAGACTCACAGATCTTTGAAAAGAGCAAGCAAGTGACTCCCAGGCGTTCGGATGTTATCACCAGGGCAGTAACTTTCCTAGAGCCCAAATCTCACGCTCTAGGATAGACCCCAGGTGTCACGGGATATTCACAGCAGAGGAGCTTAGATGTGAAATGGTATTTCCTCAGTAAGAAACGAAGCCACCCTGACTTGCCTAAGGTGACAACTCGTGACCTGGTGCCAGGGTTTCTACCTTTGCCTTTTTGTCTGCCACTGTGATCCCAGACCGCCCTGTAGCCTGTGTCCTGCCCTCCAGGACCTTACTGCTCAGGTGGCATGTACCACTCCACCATCACACCCACGTTTGCAGCTGCTAGGTGACCAACCGCCATGTGGGATTTGTGACTCTACACTCTGCTACCAGCAGATGTCTTCCTTCACCTGCTGACTGAGATAATTTGCACAGATTTTGAACACATTTTCTTCTACTTTTAAAAGAACTAAGAGTAGCATACACTGTGATAAGGCTTCCGAATTCTTTTTCCACTGGATGGTTCATTTTAGCAGAACGGGGAGCAGTACTGTACCCAGGACCTTGAGGTCTTACAGAAGATTGGCTGGGTGGTCTGGACATACACAACCCTGCAAACAGCCATGCAGGCAGGAAGGGGGGTCACTATAGGCTGACAGCTGTCACCACTGTGGTCTCACTAAAATATGGACCCAGTGTTCCCAGACTTTATAAAAGGTCCAAAGCATAGGTTTGGGTAACATTAAAAATGTTTTTGTGACACTATAAAGACCAAATAAAACATGTGTGAGTCAGTCCAGAGCTGTCTCCACTTTGGTGAGTTTATGATTGAAGGATTCATTTAAGATTTTTTGAAATGTGGGAATGTAAAGATTATAGTCCTAAATTTTGGTGACTAAGGAATACAATTAGATGTAGCTCTATGAATTTTCTCTCTCTATTCCCTACCCCAGTCCCTTCACATTCACACACATACAAAATGAGAAGAAAATAGAATTGTGAACTTTTGTTAGTTAATTTTCCTTGACCCCTTTTCTTGCAAGAGTCCTAATTTTAGGCTGGGGAGATGGCTCAGCACTTGCCCCACAAGCATGAGGATCAAAGAGATTGCCAGAATCCATGTACAAAGGCAAGCCAGCATGGTAGATGCCTGTAATCCCAGAATCTGGAGAGCAGAGGTGGGACATCTCCAGGGCAGGCTAGCTAAACTGGCCAGAATTGGTGAGCTCTGAGTTCAAGTAAGAGATCCAGTCTCAGTAAACTGAGGAATCAAAGCAGATCGTCAGTAGCATCACAGGCACACACATGCACAAGCAAAATCAGAGAAACGTAAGTAAATTTGCTGTGTGTCTAAGGCATTTGTTCTCAACTGAGATGTATAGCTGTTCCTGTAGGGAAGGTCAGATAGATGCAGAAACTGCTGGAAAGTTGGCCTCACTGAAGGTCCCGGAGGACACTGTGAGTCAGTGATCACTCACAGGGGCAACTTGCTCACTTTCCTAATCTGCCCCGGCTTCCTTGCCTATAGCTATGCTGAAAGAGGCCTATTTCCTGCGGAAACATACCCACGAGTCTCCACCTGCTGGGTGCAGAAGGAGGGAAGGCCGTCGTCATCACCTGTGGCTTATCGACAACTTGAATAGCAACACTAAAATGTACTTTGTCCCAAAAGTAGCCACTGTAGCTTCCAACATATAAATAGGTTGCTCGGGGCTGGTTTATCACTCTCCAGGGCAAGCGGAGTCCAAGGCTTTGCACACTAATAAGAAGTAAGCTTACTTTTTATTAGTAATTATGATGAAAACACTGGTTTGTAGTGTGTTTTCCTTTATAGAACTTTGTAGTTTTCTTATGTTCTTCAATCTCCACTTCAGTCTTGGAATACTTGATAGGATTTCTTCCTGTATTGGAGGCTCAAACCTGCAGTCTTAGTCACTTCCCATCCTTGGAGAGGAAGTCTCTTAAAAGAGGCCCAAGAGAGCAGTCTTATCACTCGGCCTCGGGTACTCAGCCGCCTTATCTTCCCTGCAATGAGGACAAGTCACATTGAAGGAGCTCTGTTAGGCAATTTGAATCTAGCAGTAGTGATTGCCACACTGTAAGGATGCAAGGATTGGCATCCCCTAGCCAGAAGCCCCCAGGATCGCTTGATTGGATCAGCCATGTACAGTGACTGTAAGACATTGGCTTAGTCACAGGTTCCAGGCTAGAGAAGGGGCTGCTTGCACACGAGGCATCTCTATGAGCCACAGCTGTGTTGAGAATTTTCCAGCACTGTGTGTGACCTGGGCATTCTTCTGTGGTGGCTGCAGGAGGGTCACCTGCACATACAGGACTAGAAAGACATCTGCTTAGCCTCGGCAGAGTAGGTGTCAGCAGCCCTCCAGTAAGCAGTGTTGAGAATGGAGGGGAAGAGGCAGGAGGCCGCCTGCTTCTCTGCATTCCCTCCTAGTCATCAGCTTTAAAGTGAAAGTAGCTGCCCAGAGTGACCTCTGTTCCTTTCCCTGACTTTTCTTTATGTGAATACTAATTTAGTATTTATATAAAATGAAAAGCACCATCCATAAAAATGTGAATGTACTTTTGTATATATACAGCATGGTATTTTGTGTAGTTTTCTGTAATAAATTTCTTTAACAATAAGAACTTGTTTTTGGTCCTAGGGACTCTTTCCCATTTGATCAACAATTTAACATTTTGATGAGATTTATTGTGGATCAGACGCAAACTCCAAACCTCAAGGTCAGTAGCTCTTCATGTTGCTTTTCACATTCACTTTCCCCTGTGTGGCTTGTGGTGTGTCAGATTCTGCATAACTGGGAGCACCTCTGTCAGCTGTCTATGGACATGCTCTCCTTTCTCTTGGTCCCGAATGGCTGGTCCTTGCCCAGGTAGATGCCTAACTCTTAGGCTCTGTCAAAACAGTGGTGCCATATTTGTTCTTGCCCACAGTGTCCTCACCAACAATTGTGCATTAGCCTCTTCCCAGTTACTGCTGTAACTAGGAAAGGAAAGCATTCTCATGTGTGGAGATCGGTGCAGTGTTAGAATGCTTTCAATAGGGCACTCTCTAGTACATTTAGAAAGCCACATCTGTAATGACAAGGTAACTCAGTTATGTTACTATACAAAGGAAGGGTGTGTGTGGTCAGATGCAGTCTGTTCCTTGGCCACTGACTTTTCCTGAGGCTCTAGGATGGGTCTCATAGATAATAAATAGTCCCTTGCTCCTGAGATCAAAAAACAATGGAGAAACTGGGACAAGAGTATGAGCTGGGGATGGGAATTGCCTCCCAGGACCTGACCCAGAATGCTTCACAGAACTGGCTTGAGAGCTAAGCTTGGCCTCCTGGCCAATGGGAGAAATACTGTCTTTAAGAATCTAGGAATGAGGCTGGAGAGATGGCTCAGTGGTTAAGAGCACTGGCTGTGCTTCCAGAGGACCTGAGTTCAATTCCCAGCACCCACATGGCAGCTCCCAGCTATGTGTAGCTCCAGTTCCAGAGAATCTGGCACCTTCACACAGACATATATGCAGGCAAAATACCAATGCACATAAAATACAAATAAATAAATCTTTTAAAAAAAAAAAAAAAAAAAGAAAAAAGAATCTAGGACTGTGGGTGTGGAGTAGACTGTTACTCCATGCAGAAACTTACCATGGGGCGGAGGGGAAGTTTTTCCTTTATGGTGTTCACTGTTCTGCTAACCACCAGATAAGACCTCTATTCAGTTTGTGACATGTACTTAACATTTATAATCATTGGTCTCTTAGGTCAAAGTCGCAATCCTGAAATACATTGAGTCTCTGGCCAGGCAGATGGACCCCACAGATTTTGTAAACTCCAGCGAAACAAGGCTTGCTGTTTCTAGAATCATAACGTGGACTACAGAACCAAAGAGTTCAGACGTGAGAAAGGTATGTTCACAGAGCTGAAGGGTGACTGCAGATTCTTGCTGGGCATGTGCAGACACTCCCTGGAAATGTGCACACTGCCCCACACACCCGTGCCACCAAAGCCATGCTGTTACTGCTTCTCTGTCCTGCTCTGCCCATCTCTAGTCTCATGGATCAACCCTTGGATAACAAAGCATTAGTAGTTCTGTGCCTGCTGGTAATGTACTCTGATGAGGGGACTGGCAGATCTGGGGCTCGCTGGCTGCCAAGGTATCTGGGAGTGAAATGTAGATGAAACATTGGAAAGACACAGCAGACTTTAAAAGAGCCAACTCCTTCTGTTTATATGCCAACCTAGAGTGTGCCCTCTTTAATTTGGGAAGTGGAATGGGACTCAGGTAGAATTCAGATTTGTGTGTTTGTGCGTACGTGTGTCTGTCTGCCTGCTTGTCTGCCCATGCACATGTGTTGTGCGTTGTATGTGGCCAGAGGTTAACCTCAAGTATCTTCCTCTGTCTCTTGCCACCAGTTCAACTTTGAATCAGTTCAACTACAGTGGCCGACCAGTGAGCTTCAGGGATCCTCCTGCCTATTCCCATAGACCATGCTTTTCCCAAGATGCTGGTGATCTGCACTCAGGTCTCATGCTTGTGTAGCAGGCACTTTACTGACTGAGCCATCTCCCCAGCCTCAGTATTCTGACTTTTTTTTAGACACCTAACACCAAGCTGTTATTTTATTGCTTTACTGGTTCACAGGAACTATTTCCTACTTTCTTCCAAAACCCCACATGGAGAGGCATGAACCAGGGGAGCACAGGCTGCCGTTTGCTTACTTGGCAGTCCTCTGCTTCACAGAAACGGGATTCATCTAGATGTGCGAGCATTTCCTCACCCCACAAGCTGCAGTGAGTCACACTGGGTTGCTGTAACTGTCCCATTCTCCTGCCACTATTCCAGCCTCTGCTGGGGCATCACACGTGGCACATGGCTGTTGTGGCCTTTTACTTTATTTGTAAGCTTTTTGAGCTGGAGAGATGCATCATTCAGTGAAGTGCTTGCCTCAAAAGCCAGGGGACAGTCCCCAGAACCCCTGTGAACAACTAGGGTAGTGTGTGCTCACCTCGACAGCTCCCCAACAGGGCTCGCCCCTCTGCCATCCAAGCCTCTTCTCCTCCTCCCAACCTGAAGATCACTTTTGGTTGAGCAGTCAGGTACTTCACCAATGCCAGAAGGCTCCGAGTCTTCCCTGGGGACTCCAGCTGCTGTCACTTCTCCAGGGTGGCATTCAGACACTTCCCGAAAGGCACTGTCTTAGTGTTCTGTTGCTGTGAAGAGACACCATGACCACGGCAGCCCTTAGAAAGAAAACGTTTATTTGGGGCCGGCTTACAGTTTCAGAGGTTTAGTCCATTATCATCATGGCGAGAGGCATGGTGGCGTGCAGGCAGACATGATGCTTGAGGGGCTGAGAGTTCGACATCTGGATTGGCAGGCAGCAGGAAGACAAAGAAACACTGGGCCTGGGTTGAGCTTCTGAAACCTCATAGCCCACCTCCAATGACACATTTCCTCCCAGCCACCAAGGCCACACCCACTCCACCAGGGCCACACCCACTCCACCAGGGCCACACCCACTCCACCAGGGCCACACCCACTCCACCAGGGCCACAGCTGCTAGTAGCACTGCTCCCTATGGCTGTATGGGGCCATTTTTGTTCAGACCAATACAGGCAAGTGATTCCTGGGCTGTGGCCAGCCTGTTCTGTTCTGAGCAAAGGATGGAGATGATTTCTCTCAGCCTCAGACTGAAGGAGTTTAGGTTGACTGATGAAGCCCAGGCACAGGTAAATTGGAGTTCCGAGTTAGTGAGCTGTGTTCTGGGTTATCCACTGTCCTTTATCCGCGGCCTGGAAGCTCAGCAGCCAATGGCAACAGCAGGTGTGAACTGGCCAGGCTTCTAGTTTGATGCTTCTGCTCAGCTCTGGGAATGGGAGGTCATGGGTAGCACAGGTGCCCCAAGGGTGGGGCTCCAGTGCTGGGAGCCAGCAAGGGACTTGTCCGGACCTAGTTTCTAATGACGATATGCATATGTCATGGCGAGTTACAGGGAAAACTGAAGAAGTGCCCCTGGGCAGAATGGGGGCAAGTGCTACATAGATTTCCCAGTTGCTCTTCTGGCACCAAGGCCAGAGCATCTCTGCCATCTGCTGCCCTGTAGCCCCTTTGAGAAGAAGATTTTAATTCACCATCCTTTTGTAAAACCTCTGAGCATTTATCAGAAGAAAGTCCATTGGTAAAGTGTAGCCAGTGAGCCACTTTGGGATTTAGAAGATGCAATAGTAGGTGGTTCAGTGGTTTGGGTGACTCAGAAGTCATTAACAGTTGTCACCGAATATAACAAAAGCCTTAGAGTCGTGAGCTTCCCAACTCCAAGTGTAAAGATGTGTTACATTTTGTCAAAACAAAATGATGAGATACATATCACATGCTGTCTATGAAAGAGGCCTAGCAGCTGAGACTTCAGGGCAGGATGCTGGTGTTTTCCCCACTTCTGTTGAGTGCTCTCTTGATAGGGATGCAGATACGAAGAGCCTACAGGAACATCAGGGAGCAGAGAGAAAATAAAGTCTTAATATGCAGTCTGGAGCATGTGGCCTCCATCAGGCCTCCCCTCCTGAAGGTCTCCTCTGCCAGCCGGAGGATTTTTCTGACCTCTTTTTGGGGCTCACCTAATTGGGTCATGCCCACTCAGCTTACTTTCCCTTTGTCTCATAGTTAACCATGTAGAGTCCTTCACTGTATCTGCACATCCCTTCCTCCATATGACAGTGATGAGAGGCATATCCATCATCCTCTCAGATTCCACTCACCGGAGGGGGATTTCATGGGGTCTGTACTTGGGGCCAGCCTTGCATTGTGCTTCCAAAGCTCTTTCAGTGGCTTGGCAGAAACCTTGCATCGTTATATGGTAATTCCTTAACTCTTAAGAAAGGAGGTTTGTGTGTATATGTGCAGGCCAGAAGTTAACCTCAGGTGTTGTTCCCTTGGGTTCCATGTTTTTTGAGATAGTCTGTCACTGGCCTGAAGGTCTCCCAGTAGGCTAGGCTGTCTGGCCAGTGGGTCCCAGGAAGCCTCTCCTCTCTGCCTTCCTAATGCCGACTGGAGAGAGCTCTGTGGTTACGAGTGCTTACAGCTTTTAAGGATGTAAGCTCCACCCCAGCACCACATTAGGCAGCTTACAGCCACCCCTAGCTCCAGCTCCAGGGAATCTGTCACCCTTCTGGCTTCCGTGGGCATCTGCACACATATATATGGCAGACTCTCACAGAGACATACACTCATAAATGAATACAAAATTTTAACAAAATGCACGAACAACACAGCAATAGTCACGTATCTCCATGCCTAGGAGTGGTTGCTGCCGTTATTTTAATCACCTGTGGAAAAGGGCACATGCCGTAACACATGTGTGGGGGCAGTGCACAACTTGTAAGAATCGGTTCTTTTTCACTATGGAGTCCTGGGCGCCCAATTCAGGTCATCAATCCTGACATCACGCTTTCCCCCCTGAGTCATCTCACTGATCCCATACCCAGGCCTCCTTATGAGTTCTGGGACTTTAATCTCAGATCCTCATACTTGTGTGTAAACACTGTACCAAATGAGCTATATCCCTAGCCCTAGAGATTTTTTTTAAAAAAAATAATTATCCATTTATTTACTTACTTACTTTGGCCTCTCTGCAAATTGTGGTGCAGTTCATCTACTTGAGTAGGTGCACCTCTGCATTCCTGACACACTCTCCTCCGTTTTTAATCATGCAGAGTGTCGTGGCTCTGAATGCACAGGGCTGACTAGGGAATCCCTGTTATTAGACCAAACAGATGCATCGAGACACGGTATTCCAATTCATGGTCTTTGGCCCCAAATGATTCCTTCTAGGTCCCCGTAACTTACTGCTTCCTGGGCACAGAGTCACTTTTACCCGCGTGCCCTGTTTGAGGCACTGTCCACTGACACTCGGGAATGCAGCTGCTGCCGAGAACAGCACCACTTGCCCAGGATAGGAGGTGTGTTGGAAGCATTTTCGGGATGAAATTAGATGGACAAATTGTGATGTGATTTGTGACCCACAGCTCACTATTTGGGCTAGACTGGCTGGCCAGTGAGCCCCATTCTAGCAGATCTGTGCCCTGCCTCCTTAGTATTGGGGTCACAGGCACATAGCCACACACAGCTTTTACATGGATGCTGGCAGCCTCGACTCCACTACTCAGGCTGGTCTGGCCAGCATTGCTGACTGGCCCACCTCCCCAGCCTGTGGAAGGCCCTTTGAGGATTTTTTAAATTTTAGTGTATTTAATTTTTATTTTAATTTATATTTTATTTTATTGAAACAGGGTGTCATTGTGTCAAGCTCACTATGTATGTGGCTGAGGATGACTTTCAACTACTTTGTAAAAAGATGTTACAAATTTTGTTCTTTTTTTATGTGTATGGGTGTTTTGCCTGATGTGTGTGTGTGTATACCATGTCTGTGCCTGGTGCCTGCCAGTGGCAGAAGAGAGCATTCTATCCCTAGAACTGGAGTTCTGGAGGTGGGAGCCACTATGTGGGTGCTGGAAACCAAGCTCAGGCCCTCTACAAGAGGAATAAGCTCTTAATCACTGAGCCATCTCTCTAGCCCCTTTATTATTTTTTTAAATTATGTGTATCTGTGTGTCTGAATGTGAGTCTTAGCATGTGTGAGTACAGGTGCCCTTGGAGTCTAGAAGAAGCCATCATCCTCTGGAATTGGAGTTACAGATACTTTTGAGCCACTGACATGGGTGCTAGGAACAAACTTCTTCTTTTTTTTTTTTTTTTTTTGGTTTTTCGAGACAGGGTTTCTCTGTGTAGCTTTGCGCCTTTCCTAGAACTCACTTTGGAGACCAGGCTGGCCTCAAACTCACAGAGATCCACCTGCCTCTGCCTCCCAAGTGCTGGGATTAAAGGCGTGTGCCACCACCGCCCGGCGGAACAAACTTTCTTGGATCCTCTACCTGTGTGCTCTTAACACACACACACACACACACACACACACACACACACACACACACACACACACACGAAGGTTAGCAGCACTTGGAAATTTTTGGTGGAGACCGTGGTGCAGGGGCACATGTGAGGATGTGGCAGGCCTTCTCCACTTCTCCACTTTCTGAGCTGTTAGTAAGCATAAGTTATGCCCCATGGTTTCATAAATGCTCTCCAAGCAGTTTACTATTTGGAAGTGATCTTTCTGTTTGTTTTGAGGCAGAGCCTTGCTAATTAACCCTGGCTGCTCTATTTCTAGACAGTGCTAGCCTTGAACGCAGAGCTCCCTCCACTTCTGCCTCCCAAGTGTTGCGTGGAATGACCCTCCAGTGTGGTCACCTTGGCAGTAATGGCAGATATAACCCCCTTTCTTGCTTGCCTCACGTCTCACTAAATCACAGGGTTATAGACAAAATATTTTAGGGCCATAACAGTCTCATTGTGAAACTTTGATTTGAAATCTTTTCAAAAGCATATACTTAAATTATATTTTTAATTTCTGAAGTTTTGATCTGATTGGGAAAAAGATTGTACTTTGTAAACATCTTTTAGCCAAAGTTGACTTTTGAGGCCTGGAGAGTTGGCTCAACAGCTAAGAGCACTGGCTGCTTGGCCAGAGGACCAGAGTTGAGTTTCGAAGTACAGCACCAGGTGGCTCACAACTGTCTGTAACTCCAGCTCCAGGAGATACCAACACCCTCTTCTAACTTCTGCAGACATACACACACTTGTGCACACGTGTATACACAAACACATACAGATAAATAATAAAAATAAATCTGTTCTTAAAGTAAAGGGCTGGAGAAATGACTCAGCAGTTAAGAGCACTTTCTGTTCTTGCAAAGGACCCTAGTTTAGACCCCAGCACCCACTTGTAATTCCTGCTTCTCCACAGAATTGGACACACACACATTTACACACTTACTAAATATATAAATTTATATAATATACATTAAAGTTAGCACTGGTATTATTTGAGAAAAGGCTAGTAGTGGGTTAGAATTTAAATTATTGTGTACTTTCCACAGATAAGTGTATTCATATTAAATAGCCAAGAATTTGCACATTGTCTGGGGCTATAGGCCTACTATTCTTACAAGATGCTGCTTTTTAATTAGCATCATGAAAAACTCAGGTTAGTTTGTGGTATTATGTAACATCATCCGAGGAGGACATACAGTATCTTAAGACAATGGCACATTTCACATGAAGATAGACTGTTCAAGAATGTGGTAGGCCTGGGCTGTAGCTCAGCTAGTGAGTAGAGCACCTGCCTAGCATGCATGCACAAGGCCGTGGTTCCATCCACAGCTCCTCATAGTATGGGCGTGGTAGTGCACAGCTCCTATCTTGTTATCCTGGCACTCAGGAGATGGAGGCGGGAAAGCCAGAAGTTCACAGTCATCGTTGGCAACATATAGCCAAGTTCAGATCCAACTTGAGACTGTCTCCAAACTGAAGGGGCTGGGGGCAGTGATAGATCTGCACAGTTTTCGGGTGCCAGTTCCTACACGGACAACCCGAGTGCCTGTGCTTTCTTACTTGACGACAGCACACTTGTGTTATCTTGCTGAAATTCCAGGTTCCTGCCTGCTCTCTCCTCATCATGTGATTTTTCTGCATGTATGTGAGCTTCTCCTAACACCTAGTTAAAGTTAATTTGCTTAAAGTTGGTTTTATTATACAAACCACCTTAACAGTGCCTTCATTTGTTGGGAAACAGATTGTTTTAGATGATGCTTATTATATAATCAGTAATGATGTTTCTCGTGTGTGGTAAGAGTTCACTGGCCATAGTGGTCTGGATAGAAAGGCTGGTGACTGATTTCAAGACCAGGAGAGGAAATAGTGCCTGTTTTCTAAATGAATGGTCTAGAGAGTCAAAAAATATTTTTTCTGTCCCGTGAAGAATATCATTCTAGCCAGGTGGTAGTGGTGCGCGCCTTTAACCCCAGCACTTGGGAGGCAGAAGCAAGCAAATCTCTGTGAGTTCAAGACCAGGTCTATAAAGCAAGTTCCAGGACAGCTAGGACTGTTAAACAGAGAAACCCTGTCTCAAAAACTGAGAGAGAGAGAGAGAGAGAGAGAGAGAGAGAGAGAGAGGAGAAAGGCAGGAAGAAAATCATTCTACTTAGTTTTTAATTTGAGCCTGTGTCCTGGAAAAGAATCCCAAACACCTGACTGCAGTTCTAAGATTTATAGTCTCTGAGAAGATAGTTAGTTAAGAGTTCGAGGCCAGCCTGGGCTACAAAGCGAGTTCCAGGAAAGGCGCAAAGCTACACAGAGAAACCAAAAATTAATATAAATAAATAAATAAATGAAGTTGAAACTATTTCTAAAGACTATAAAGAAACTATTGTATCTTTAGAAATAATTTTGCATAATATCTTTTCCTTTTTCTTGACTCTTAGAAATTAACAAGAAATCACAATTGGCTTTTACCAGAAGTATCTTTCAGCTTAATTTTTGAGGTGTTTTTTTTAGGGGGGGGGTTGTTTAACACAACATCTCGCTCTTCCCCTTGGCTGACCTGGCACTCACTGTGTAGACCAGGCTGCCCTGAACTGGGGTCTTCCTCTGCCTGTAGTGCTGGGATAAAGGTGTGTGCCGCCGTGTCCGCTTTGGCAGCTGGGTGTCAGCCTCCTCGTTCATTCTGGAGTCTTTGGGGTTTGACCGCAGACTGCGGCGTGTGGCTAACTCCCATGGGAGCGCTTTGCCTGTGGGAAAGTCCCGGTCTCTTGCTTTAGCTCATTGCCTTCCCGGATGCACCAGCACTGCCACTGTCTCTGCACTGTTACCCCAGTTAATCAGACACCTCCCAAAGGGTACTTCTGTCTACCATCGGGATCCCATTTGTTTCCCCAAAGTCTGGGTCCTTGGTTCTTAGGCATAAAAAAAAAAAGAAAGTTTTCCTGTGTATTTAAAATCTGTAGTTTCTTAGTCAAGTGCAGTGGGTGGAGTGTCCCAGGATAAACCCAGCAGTGGTTTACCTCTTCCCAGGCTGCACCGGGGTACACTGGAGTGAGAGCAATCTTAAACATCTAGTGTGTTCTTATTGTTCTATTTACTGACTTCCTTCCTAGTGCTAGACAACAAAAGAAATGTGTCAAGGCCAGGGCGTTGAAACAGAAGCAGGGATGTTCCTGATAGAAATTGGGCTCTCTCTGACTGGTGCGACCGTGTTCTCCAGATTTCAGATCTACAGAAATGCTCTCCTTGTGACAGAGCGCTAGTGAACACTGTTGAGACGTGGTGTTAGACATCTCCTAGCTATGCCTTCTCTTTCCAGGCGGCACAGATTGTGCTTATCTCTCTGTTTGAATTGAACACGCCTGAATTTACCATGTTACTTGGTGCCTTGCCAAAAACATTCCAGGATGGTGCCACCAAACTCCTGCATAACCACCTCAAGAACTCCAGTAACACCAGTGTGGTAAGTGCCCTGGTTGTGGTTCGGTCCTGACCTCCAAGTGACCCACCCAGCTGCAAGGCTGATGGACAGCCAGCTTCCCTGTTCTTTGTTAATAGCTGTGAGCCTATGGAGGTTGGGGTCCTTTCTGATCCTGGCGTCTGCCCTGGAGGTGAATGGACTTGGTACTCATATGTGGCCTTTTTCTTAGGGTAAGGTTGTTGAGTCAGTTACTAAGTTGTTCTCTTATTCATTCAGTCTTTGGATCTGTCTTAGATAATTTAGCTCTGTCATGAGGCAAATGCTTAATTGTGTGTATCACGCTAGCACAGCTGTGTTAATTCCCTTTCTCATTGCTCTGACAAGAGGAGGTGAGGCAAGGGAGGATTCGTTTTGGTTCACATTTCCAGGATGGTAGAGTCGCCATGACAGGGATGGCAAAAGCAACGGGGCAGCTGGTCCTGCTGCATCTGTAGTTAAGAAAGTGGTGGCTGTTTGCTGATGCTCAGCTCACCATCTTCCTTTTGTGCAGCCTGGCACTCCAGCCTGTGGGATGATACTGCCGGTATTTAGGGTGGGTCATCCACCATAATTAATCCAGTCTTGGAAGCTTCTCACAGACATGTCTAGTGATTTTGGATCCCATCAGATAGGAGTCAGTATTAACCACCATAAGCTGACGATGGTCATTAAGCCCCAGGGATTTCTATAGAACAGTTATCCATCCATCACCTAATAATTAGTGGAGGTGGGGACTGGGGAACATTGTGGACAGCTCCTACCCATTTACACATGGCTTAAGAGACAAAGAGTGGAGTTGGATTTGGATTTTCGAGAAAGCCTTTGGACAATGATGCCTACACTCCTTTGCTCCAGGGATCTCCAAGCAATACAATTGGCCGGACACCTTCCCGACACCCCAGCAGCAGGACCAGCCCCCTGACCTCACCCACCAACTGTTCCCATGGGGGACTATCTCCAAGGTAAGCTCACTCCTCCACAGAAGTGAAAACTGAAGGTGCCTGCTCTCTGTGCAGCCTGGCTTGGACTTCAGCTTGTTAGCAGAGTGCTCAGAAGCGGGAGAGTAGACTCCGCTCCTCCCTCTACCTGTAACTGTGTGCTCTCTGGCGGTTAACTCCCGTGCTGCAGTGGACAGCTTGTGTTCCGTGCTCTCCATAGTTCTGCTGGCTCTAAACACTGAGCCTGGTACCTCATAGATTTAAAACCGAGGTCCCATGACTCCCAGAGGAAGCCTGTCAGCTGTCCTCTACGAGCTGGAGAGCCCTGGGAATAGTATTTATTGAGTTATCTATAAACCCCTCAGAGTCTATACCAAGCCTGATGTAGTTTTCAAGTCAGGGAGCCGCTCCAGGCCTGCCCATGTCCCATATAAAGCAGATGCTGCTCTGAAAAGACAGTGGCTGGGGACTGAGCGTCACAAGGGTCAGTATGTAGATTCCTCTGAGGACCATGTGCAGTGGCCTTACAGAGTCGTGTTAACTTCTTACATGTTTGTTTTTAATTTTGTTTTCGAGACAGGGTCTATGTGGGTCCTGACTGGCCTGGAACTTTCTGTATATATATCTTGCCCTTAGCTCCAGGTCACTGAGAGTACAGTCATACACCACCATGCCCAACAGTGGGGTGTGACTTCAAAGAAGAAAGCGCTCTGTCTTAGGGCTTGTTCAAGGTCTGCAGGGAGACTCTGATGACTCCCTCTCGTGGGTTGGCATTAACAACCCTCTCAGAGTAGTTATTCCATGAAGCCACAGATTTTCTAGACCAGCAAGTGCCACAGAGTGAGAAGTCAAGGTCTTTGGACTATGAGAATCTCGAAGAGTTTTGTTCTGGAGTACTGTCATGAGGTCTTAAAATGCAATGAGAATATGCCAGATGTGCCCTTCCTTGGTCAAGGCCTCTGTCTGCTGGAAAGATGGCCACATTTATTCCTGGTTTGGTTTTCCTTTTGAGACAGGGTCTCTTAGCCAGGCTGACATTATAGCAGAAGATAACCTTGAATTCCCTTTCCTGTGCCTCACTTCCCCCAGTGCTGGTATTACAGTGTGTGAGAGCAAGCCTGGCACGCTAGTGCTTCTAAATGGAACTTTTTGTGAATTTTTTTTTCTTGCCAGTAGACTTCTTTCGAGGCCCCAGGTGTACTGTCAATATTATGGAACAAAGGGTATTTGTTTTCTCTTGGGGAAAGCATGCTCTGTGTATGTTTATTAGTTTGTTTGTTTGTTTGTTTGAAAGCATGTGTTTTACAAGCTGCTATAGCAGCTTGCTGTTTTTGTATTGTTTTGTACGTGATCCCCGATCTGTAATATCTGGTCTGATGTTACATCTTCAGATTGGATCTGTGTTGTCAGGATTTCAGTGTGTTGTTAGAATTAGACAGTTGTGACCAGAAGCTGATGAAAATACATGTGTTCTTCCCCCAGTGTGATTGACTACTAAGATCTCTGAAGTGTGTGTTTTATCCTGAGTGACCAGGGTCCAATCCAGACAGTGAAAATTTGATGGAAAATGAATATTTTCTATACATTTTTGCTTTGTCTAGACATGATGCTCTGCACTGTTAACTGAGAAGTCTGTTCTTCCATAATGCATAGTTCATGTATCATATCTTTTAGTTATTACATTATTAGGTAGTAAGAAAAGATACCTCAAATGAAGCATTTTATTATTTTATTTATTAAATGCCTAAGTTTTAAAAAAATGGGTGAGTGTACTAGTAGAATCTATCAAAGAACTTGCTAGAAATGAATCTTTGTAGATCTCCAAATCATGAAAATTTTCCATTAATTCTTAACCATAGCTTTTTTTTTTTAACTCTTAGGTGAAAGAAATGAAGAGATTTATTTTCACTATCAAAAGGTCTGGCTGTGGCTTACATATTTTCTTGTTGCCAAATCTTTTTTTTAGGGAATTACTTAGTTCTTTGTTTTTTTTTTTAAAAAAAAAAAAAAGTCCCCCTTCAGTGCTCAGACAGCCTGTGCCAGCCTGAGCTCAACAAGAGAGATGGTTTGTCTCCTGGTGGAAACTGACCCTCCTGGTTGTATCAGTAGAAGACACTCTCAAGAAAGCGGCATGCTTTCTATTAGGGAAATTATCAAAGGAATGAACTTTAGACTCAGCAGAAGCGTCGAATAGCTCGCCGCATCTCGAGAGGGCCCTCCGCCCTCCGCCATGTTTCTGAGTGGTATCCTTGAAGCATGAGCTGGACTATGAAGTGTTAGCTTTTTATTCTGAAGGAGGAAAAAAGAACAGTTACTTGTTTTTTATTGAATTCTGAACATCAAGATGAACTAGGATTTAAAAAAATTTTTTTTGTCTAAAAGTTCTGTGATTTGATGGTGGTGATAATAAGGGATGGTTCAGAAGCAGTGACTGCGCTAACGTGATGCTAGCTTTAGATTTGTCCCATGAGGAAGTTCTTTTCGTCAACCCGGTGGTAATCAGAGACGCCAACGGGCTAACGCTTTGTGAAATAGCTCATCACTGATTAGTTGTGAGAGAGGAATGGGTGCCAGCGGTTCCCAACTAATGAACAAGTATGACGTGATACTTGAGCAGAGGCTTATGACCTATGTGTTTTTCGTCATTTAACAAATACTTACATTAGCTCATTTTGCCCATTATGATTTTGTGGTAGAGCAGGAGTTGCCGTCCCAAGTGTCTGGGGTCTTGCCCCAGTCTGGTGGATGCTCCTGATGGGCATGTCCTGGAACTGCATGGTCACCTCTGGCAATCCGCCCTGCAGGCAGCTCTTGTGTTTTCTCCTGTCAGAGTGAGGTGGCACCTCTGTCCCTTTTGTGCCCTTACCCCAACTCAGAGTGTGGCTTCAAGAAGGGCTTTAGACTGGTACCGCCATGACCTCTCACCTCCACGCTGTGTTTTCCCTACAAATGGCTCCCGTGACCCTCCTCGGGGACGCTGACTCCTAGGGATACCTGCTGTGAGGGCCGTGTTAGTGGGTACTGGAAGTGCTAGTGGCTCAGTTGGTAAGCCATGCGCCTTGCAAGCATGAGGACTTGAGTTCAGAACCTAGTTTTACAATTGTTTTTAAAAGGCCCGGCACAGAGCCGGGCGTTGGTGGCGCACGCCTTTAATCCCAGCACTCGGGAGGCGGAGCCAGGCGGATCTCTGTGAGTTCAAGGCCAGCCTGGTCTACAGAGTGAGTTCCAGAAAAGGTGCAAAGCTACACAGAGAAACCTTGTCTCGAAAAACAAAAGAAATAAAAAATAAAAAAGGCCCAGCACAGTGGTGCACACGTGTATTCCCAGCAATAACGTGATGAGTGGTGAAGACAGATTCCCAGAACATGCATGCAAGCTAGCCTACCTATCCTACTTGGTGAAGTTCCAGATTGCAGGGGAGGCCTTGTCTCATACAGAAAATAGAAGGTACCTGAGTTCTGGTACCCCGAGGTCCTCTGACCTCCATGCATGCACACATGTACACACTGTGCTGCAGCAGGCAGGATGCTGTGGACTCTGCCGTGTGTTCTCATCCCATCCTTTGCACTTGTAGCAGAAGTTAGGACTTTCCCTGGGGACCTCTGCAAGCTCAGGCCAGGTAGGGACACTGTGGCCAGCAAATAGATACCTGTGTTCCCAGATGTATTTTGGTTTCCTTTGGATGATACAGAAGCAGAGGAATGCCATTTCATTTCTTTATTCTATTTTCTTCTCTGAGCTAGCTGACTGAGACTTACTGTCCCCATGTACCCACCCTCCAATGGCATTTGTCCCCTGAACTCCCACCAGATCCCCAGGGCAGGAGTACTGTCCATCTCTGCGGTGCTGAGTCACCATAATGTGGTCTTGGCGCATCTCCTTGCTTCCTCCCCACTTGAACTGAGTCTTGAGAGTGCCACTTGTGGTCATCTCTGGAATAACCACTAGGGTGGTAACCTGAGCATCCTTAGTTTCTCCTAAGTGCTTCCAATGCACATCCAGCCCAGGCAGGCAGGTGTGCCCTCTCACAGGTATGTACACTAAACTTGGGATCTCGGTTGACTCTTAAAGTCAGCTTAGCCCATGGTTGGGAAAGAAGAATAAAAAAGAATACCAAGGAGCAAAGTGTAAGATGAACCTATTCTTTTTCTCTGTGTATGAAGTACTAAATTTTGCTCCAGCTAATTTGATGGGACTTTGTCAGGAAAGAGGAGACTTGAAGACACTCTGCTGGAGTGTCTCCCCCCCCCCCCCCCCCCCCCCCACCCCTTTGCTTCTATGTTTCTCTCTCTGATTTTCCTCTTCTGATCACTGCAGTCGGTTGTGGGGTTGGAGTGCCGATGGGCTATCGAAGCCCCCACCTCCCTTTTCTCAGCCTAACTCCATTCCCACCGCTCCCTCCCACAAGACTCTCAGGCGCTCTTACTCTCCCAGGTAACATGCTACCTGTTAAATTTGTTCAAAATGTCACAATATTATTGTGTTTCCAAGGTTGCCCTGGGTCTTTTGGAAAGCCTCTGCGTTCCTCTGGGGTGAGTCTTGCTTCCGTTTAGCCTTACAGGAATGGAGCCTGGGTGAGCTGTGTGAGCAGGAACAGGCTTGGGAGCCAGGCTGCTGCTCCGTCTAAGGGCAGTAACTTCTTTAACCACTCAGCCAGACTCGTCACCATGTGCCCTCCTGGGCTGTTTGGCCTGGAGTGGCATTCAGACACATGATATCCATGTAGCAGCGAAGGGTGCAGCTCCCTCAATATGAGTGTCACGTGCAGAAGAGCTTTGCTAGGGTCGGGTTAGACCTCTGCTTTGCACAAGTTGCTGTTTCTGCACAAATGCACAGACTGACTACTTTCCTTATATTGCTGTTTCACAGCCACCAGACAGGATGCCCTAAGAGCTAGCTAGCTAGGGTCTTAGTTTGCCCTTTACTGCTGCGATAAACCGTCATGACCAAAAGCAGCTTCCTGGCTTGTTCTCATGGCTTGCTCAGCCTGCCATCTTATACCACTCAGGACCAGCTGCCCAGGACATGACACTGCCCATAGTGGGGGGCCGGGACCCTCCAACATCAATCGCTAGTCAAGAAAATGCCCCCACAGAGTTGCCTACAGGCAATGTGATAGAAGCATTTTCTTAATGGAGGTTCCTCTTCTCAGATAATTCTAGCTTAAGTCAAGTTGACAAAACCAAACAAACCCACCAGGATAGGTAGCTTCATTGTCTCGTCTCCCTAAAGGTACCCTACCTAGGGCTGAAGCTATAATTTTGTGGTGGAGCTCCTACCTCGCATGCCTGAGGCCCTAGGTTCAGTCTCCAGCACTGCCAAACAAATGCATTAGTGGGAAAGATGCCCTACTTTTAGGTAGGACATTATTTGTCCCTAGCAAGCACTGGCTGCTGGTGGGACATGAAGCTGCCTGACACCGGCTGAGTGACAGTGTCACGGGTCCAGAAGGACAGGGCTTCGGTGAGGTTTTCAAACAGTTTTGTTTGTGGCCCCAAGAACGCTCTGTGTGTTCCTCCAGACACCTGTTCCAGGTCTCTCGGATGCTGTCATAAAGATCCAAAGCTAAGAGCGTGCCTTTCTTAGAAGCCTGTCAACGCATGGGCAGAACACAGGCGGCCCAGCTGTCACTGTGCTCTGTAAGAGGAGTGTGTACCCAACTGTGTAAGAGGATAAGAGTTTGTTTAAAAGGAAAAGAAAAGAAAACCAGAGGGTCTGTGAGGTGAGGTGCCCATGCCTGACAACCTGAGTTCAGTCCCTGAAACCCCCATAAAGGTGGAAGGTGAAACCAACTCCACAAAGTTGTCCTCTGACCTCCTCATGTACATCATGGTGCTCATACACACACACACACACACACACACACACACACACACACACACTCATAAGTTTAAGAATTTAAAAAGCGAGCCTGAAAACAAAAGCAGTCATGGGTTCCTGTGACAGCTGATGCACAGACTTTCCTACTTTTTAATGATAGCTGCACTTGTCCCTGTTTTGTGAGGTTACCCTTGTCATCCAGGGTAGATCCGCTTCATCGACTGTCCCCCAGCGTGCTGGTCTGCATGGCCTTCTACACACGAGCCTCACTCCAGCCATCTTCCAGCCAGCCATCAAGATTGCTGTCCAGGGGACACCTCTCTCCAGAATCATCTTTCCCATAAGCACATACTAACACATCAGTCTAACTCCCCAGTGGGTAACAGTTAGTACACACTTACTTACGCCTTGGGTTGTGGCTTCCCTATCGTGCACAAGGTCCTGGGTTGTCCAGCATTGAGGGTGAGGGGAAACATAAGGAGAACTTGTGGTAAGCAGCTGAGGAGAGAGAGCTGAGTGGAAATGGCTCTCTTTCTCTGTGTGGTGCTCATCTCCTAAAACGACAGAAAAGAAAGGTCCAGAGAGCAGACTTGCTCTCCTCGTTTGGTTCTTCTTGGCATCCTGAAGCAGTCCCTCTTCCCACCTACATCTGGTTCTCTACAGGGCTGCATTAGGCTGCGGTGTGGGTGACAGGACCTCAGACTGTTGGTTAGCTGGCTGAGTTACTCTTCCTAATCTAAGACTCCTAAGGAAGCCCTGGCATCTAATCTGATGTTTACAGGTGATCAAGACCTGGTCTTTAACCTGAAAGATTATGTCCTGGGATTGTCTCCAAGCTAAAATGTGGCATTATGTGCAGGTTCACCTCACCAGCTTCTCCATGGTCTACTTCTGGGCGCTTCCCCTGGTCCCCATGCGTCATCCCTCAAGTCTCAGGTTGGGGCTCTACCAGTTTCAGTCCTAGGGCCTACTTCAGGCGGCTCACAAATGCCTCTAACTTTAGCTCTAAGGAGCTAACACCTGCTCCTGGCCTTTGAGTACCTGTGCAAGCACGCACACACAGACACATGCACATACATACACAAAAATAAAAGCATGAGTCTTCTTAAAAAATAGATTTAGGGCCATTTGTCCAACCCATTTCCTGATGACTGCTTTCCTGGGAAATTCTTTTTTTTTTTTTTTTTTTTTCCTGAGAAGCAGAGACTTAAAGAGTATTGATCTTAAAAAATATTACTCCATAGATAGCCTAGAAAAGGCAAAAAGGGGGATGATGCCCTTCACTAGAAAGCAGTTGTCTCTCACACCTGGAGCTCACAATTTCAGCTTCCTCCCGAGTGACACTGGAACAAGGAATCCTTGGGGAATGGCCTCAGTAGAGTGTGCACACCCACAGTGCCCCCGGCTTGGCAGCTGGAGTTGGTTCATTCCTGGAAAGGAGAAGGGAGCAAGAGCCAGCAGAGCCTTTATTATCGTCCCAAGAGGCTGTTGTGATGGTGCATCATTTGAACTGAAGTGAGATACTTTAAGGGAGTTTGGGTTGAAAATCACGGGACGAATTTATCTGAAAGCCAACATTCTCTGAAGCAACACATGGAAAATAATATTGTGACATCCCTTAAAAGGTTGACCGTTCCTCCAGACCACCTCTCGTCCATCCATCACTCTCAATTCTTTGAGTTTTTTTCCTTTTGCATGGGCTGTGCTGTTACCTTTGGTTGTTGTGATTAAAAGTATTTAAGGCATTCTTTTACATCTTGTATATATATTTTATTTGAGTCATAGTATTCAGTCTTTCTATATAAAAATAGTGTACTGGTCAGATGTATAAACACTTCTGAATATAAGCTGGTGTTGCAGAGTGCCCTCTCCAGTCATACTTTTAACATTCTGGAGAGCTGTCCTGGGGAGAGCCTGTGACCTGAGAATGCCTAGAACCCATGAGTTCTGCTTGGTCTGGTTTTCAGTTTACCTTCTCGTGGGTGCACATGTTGGCTTCAGCTGCAGATGTGTGCAGGGCTCATGTTTCTTTTCACTGAGTGCCAAGGCCAGTCTTTGAGTTGGCACGTGTTATCTGAACTCTCCTAATCGAGCTGATGTGTGCTTCCTTCCATTTACCAGGCATGAAGGATTCCGTGTGGATCAGTTGTGCAGTGCAAGGCCCGTAGCTTCCACCCAGAGAGTCAGCTTGGGACTGTTGCTGTAGCCAGCATTAGAAAACATTTGGATCATTGCACCCTCCATGACACTTAGCCAGTTCCGGTTGTGTTTAACTTAAAGGAAACTTAGGACAGTGTTGTCATTGGGAACAGATCTCCCCGGTGGACACCTTGCTCCTCAGCTCTCACTGTGGAAGAACTAGCAATGCCGCTTGCTTGTTGGTGTCCAGCCAAGGGTTGTCCGAGTGCACAGCTCCTCAGCTAGCTCAGGACTTTCTATAAGTGAAATTTGCTTCCAGCATCTCATCCTTTCTCAAATACTGTTAGTTACTTTTCTATCATTGTGATAAAATATCATGACCAAGGAGCTTACAGAAAGAAGAGGCTTATGGGTGCCGTGGCAGGGAGGCATGGCAGCAGGAAGCCGAGAGCTCACATCTTCAAACCATAAGCAGGAAGTAGGGAGAACAAACTGGGGCAAGACTATAAATATAAACACTCAAAGCCTACCCCCTAGTGATGTACTTTCAATGTACACACCTAAACCACAAAACAGTGCTGCTAACTGGGAACCAAAAGATGAAACATCAGAGCCTGTGTGGGACATTCTCATTCAGACTAAATTCCACTCTGGCCCCCACACACTTGTTGCTATATGATCATACAAAGTGTATTCAGTCCAACTTCAAAAGTTCTCATAGTCTGAAAGCCCAAAGTCTCTTCAGAGACTCTAGGAATCTCTTAATTGTAAACCCGGAGAACCAAGATAAGTTACAGATTTCCAGTCTATAATGGCACAGAAGAGGCACTGCTATTCTAGGAGGGTATGGCGGCATAGTCAAGAAATACTGAACCAAAACAAGAGAACCCATGAGAGCAAATGCGACTCCTCCAGCTCCATGTCCATGTCTGGGCTTTTCAAAGGGCTCCGATGGCTTTGCCCCACCAGCTGTGCTGCCTGTGATGTACGTCTTTCCTGGGCTGGTTCTACTCTGTGCACAGCTTTACTTGGCAGATAGCTCATGACTGGCATCTCCAGCATCTTGTGGTCTCTCTCCACTGCTAACAGACTTCACTTTGACAGCTTCACAAAATGGCATCTCAGCCTCTTGCCCTCTGGGGCATCCATGTAGGGATTCCCCCACCACACCTTGTCCTCAGTGGCTCTCTGGAACTGCAGAGAGAGTCTGCGTCCCTTTCCTTCTTGTGTCCTTCTTGCCCCTAAAGTCAGTACCATACGGCATCCTTACCTGGTTTAGCACAACAACACTTTTGTTCAGTCGCTTTTTAGGAACAGAAAACTCCTTAAACATGGTTTCACATTTTGGAAGCTTAGCTGGGTGAGGTCTTGATGAGGGCATCTTTTTCCCTTTGTTTCTGTGCAGAGCAGGGATCTCTCCTTATCTGGCACAGCCCTTCTTGTGGTACAACTCTTGACTACGACATGGAGCTTCTCAGCACTGTTTCTCTCCGCCCCACTTGTAGACTGCACAAGTGTGCTCAGTAACAGCCATGCCACGACTCAGTGTTATCCTGTCTTGAAATTTCCTCCTCCAAAGAAATTAGCCCATTACTTTCTAATTTAGCCTCAGGCAGCTTCTTAGGACAAGGGCAGCCAGATTCTTCCCAAAAATATCACAAGGAAGTTCCCGGCCCAGTTCCTAATTCTGTTCCCTTCTGAAGCCTCTTGAGCCAAGTGGCTTCGGTCTGCCTCGCTCTCGGCACTGCTTACCGCCCTCTGGGCTTCTGCACGATGGCTCCACACAACCACACGGCCGGGTTCTTCAGTCTCTGGCACCAACTTCTGACCCAGACAGAAAGTTTATTTAGGTTTACAGTGTAGATGGTAAGAGTCCATCATGGCAGGCAGGCATGGCGGCAGGAACAGGAAGCTGAGAGTTCACATCTTTAAAAGCAAGCATGATGCAGAGAGCAAACTGGGAGGTAGGCAAGGCTTTTTATTCTCAAAGCCCATAGCCAGTGATATAGTTCTCCAGCAAGGCCACACCTCCTAACACCCACTCCCCCACCAACTACGTGCCACCAACTATGGACCGGTTATTCAAATACCAGAGCCTCTGGGAGACTGAAGCTACTACAGATGCTTTCTAAAGCAAGCAGTGCTTCAGCCGTCCTTGGCTGATGTCCCAGCATTCTTTGCTTTCACTGTTGTCTACCTGTCCTGTGCTGCTTGTCTTTTGAGTTCTCAGTGAGGGGAGGTGTGGGTGTTTCTTGTGGCCCTCCTTTGTTCAGGGCCCGTTCACACATCTAAAGAACATTTACTGACATACTGCAGGACACCAAAAGACTCTCCTTTTTTCTTTTTGAAAACCATTTCTATTTCATGTTTTATTATTATTAGTGTCTCAAAGGACAGCAAATTGACATCACTTTCCCATAAAGGACCAATATTGTTTCTAGAAGTGTTTTTAGATGTTCATCCAGGAAGGTGGCTCATCTCTTTAAGATTTGCTTTAATAAAAGAATCTGATATTCCCAGCAAGCTCCTGGGTAGACCACATGGGAAGTAGAGCCGCAGGAGCCTGGTGAGGGTAGATCTGACTTTGACTTCCAAGTTGATGTCTTGTATTTTTTTGAGGTAGGGTCTTATTGTTTCTCCAGATTGGATTTGGTATGCATTGCCTGGCCCTGTGAAGTGGTTTACTCTGCTCTTCAGAAGGCTCTCTGTAATCCGAGCTTATTTCCATGTGCCTGTTCCTTAGAGTTTGTACATTTGAGACCAGTAACAACCAAACCACCTTTTTTCATCTCCAAGAAAAGCAAGTTACTTTTCTACCTTCATCACCTTGTGTGTCCAGTCGCTGGTGTCATTCCTGAGTTCTCACATTCTTGTGGTTGTGTTGTTTCTCACTGGTTCCTGGGTGCTGTGTGATGTGTCTGGGGCCAGCTTGGACGTGAAAGATGGATAGTAGCGGTGCCCTGACAAGAGCTGTCCCCAAAAGACCCCAAGTATAATTAGTCTTACTCCAAATTACTAAATTGTTTAGGCCTGTGTCTTGGTTTTTTACACATACCTCCATTTTTCAAAAAATGCTTTTTTTTTTTCTTTTAAATTATAGCATGCTGGACTATGATACAGAGAACCTGAACTCTGAAGAAATCTATAGCTCTTTGCGTGGAGTTACAGAAGCCATCGAGAAGTTCAGCTTCCGAAGCCAAGAGGACCTGAACGAGCCAATTAAGCGAGATGGCAAGAAGGATTGTGATATCGTGAGTATCCCGGGCTGGTGGACACCTGTGTCAGTTGAGTGGCAGCGGCCTTGAGTCTTTCTCACACTGAAGTCCCTGGTGATGCTGTTTTCTACTCTGGCGTTAAAATGATGGTGGTGTTAAAGGCCTAAGGCAGTTTAAAGACATTTTGGGGGAGATTCTCAGCTTTTATTCATCTGTCTTGGACATGTTCTGCTTCTGTGATGTGATAACGTGGTGAGTCTGGGCCCAAGCAAGGCTCAGTCAGTAAAGTACTTGCCACACAGGTATGAGAGCCTGACTTCAGAACCACATTAAAACTCGGGAGGCCGAGGCAGGCAGATCTCTGAAAGGCCAGCCTGATCCACAGAGCGTGTTCCAGGACAGCCAGAGCTACACAGAGAAACCCTGTCTCAAAAATAATAATAATATAATAATAATAATAATAATAATAATAATAATAATAATAATAATATAATAATAATAATAATAAAACAAAAAGCTTGGCATGGTAGAATGTATCTGAGTGACTGAAAGCCCAGCTCTGGGGAACCAGAGCCCTGAGAGCAGCAGTTCTCAGCTTGTGGGTCGTGACCCCTTTGGGGGTTGATGATCCTTCCACAGGGGTCACCCAAGACCATCAGAACACACAGATATTTACATTATGATTTATAACAGCCAAATTACAGTTATGAAATAACAACAAAAATGATGTTATGGTTGGGGTCACTACAACATGAGGAACTGTATTAAAGGGTCGCAGCATTAAAGAAGGTTGAGGACCACTGCTCTAGAGGAAAAGGTGTTAACAGAGGGCCCAGAAGTCTCCTGTGCTCTTGAGACAGGTGATCTGGTGAGGTCGTAATGTCTGAGAAGGAGAAGAAAATGAGTAGGCGCAGTGACGCATTGAGAACATCGTGAATCTAGCTGTGGGTACGTGTGGGTGGCAGGGCCCGTGACAGCTAAGCCAACCTAGAAAGTCAGTGACAGAGGCCAGAGCAGACTTGAGAGGCTCTGAAGAGTGAGTCTGTGGTCTGAAAAGAAAGTGAAGGGTAAAGTGCTCAGACACCAGGTAAGGACGGAGTCCTGAGGAGCAGTCCAGGGAAGCACAACTGGGAAGATGGGCAAGAAGCCAAGGGGTGAGGTCCTGGGGGACCAGGGGCGGAGCTTCAAGGAAGACAGCCTGCTTTCCTCGTGGGAAGTCCGTGTGAATGTTCACGCATGATGGTTTCCCATGTGGATGTGCCAAAAGTGGACACCCAGTGTTCTGTTTGGGGTCATTTCAGTGCTTTCTATGTTTTTATTATTGTTATTAAGAAAAATTTTCATTCATTGTACACACCAATCAAAGATCCCTCTCTTCCCTCCTCCTGCCTCTCCAGCCTCCCCCTCCCAACCAACCACCACTCCCCTCCCACAAGAAGGCAAGGCCTCCCATGGGGAGGCACATCCAGTAGAGGCAAGTCCAAGCCCTTCTCCCTGCCTCCAGACTGTCCGAGGTGTCCCATCATAGGTAGTGGGCTCCACAAAGCCCGCTCATGCACCAGGGCTGGATTCTGATCCTACCGCCAGGGGGCCCCCCCAAGCAGATCAAGCTACACATCTGTCTCACCATGCAGAGGGCCTAGTCCAGTCCCATGTAGGCTCCACAGCCATTGATTGATCCAAGTGTCATGAGTTCCCACTAGTTTGGTTTGGTCATCTCTGCAGGGCTTTCTGTGTATTAAAATCACAAAAATGCTTTGATAAGAATTGAAAGGAGTAAAAATTGACAAGAGAAAGAAAAGATGACCAGGCCCAAGAAACCTCACATTTCCTGGGGACCTATGATGTGGAGGGGACAGGTTGTCAGGGCTCCAGTGCCATTGGTGATTAAGGCATCGGATTTTGATCTGGTTGCATATATGTGGAACTGGAAATTGAACCAGTGCTCGACTACTGAACCACAGCAACTCCACCTCTGATAAGTGTTCCTAGTCTACTCAGCCTGTCATGATATCTATCATAAACAGTCCCTCCCTAAAATACAGACAGCCCTTGCTATGCACAGGCTCTTTCTCAGTGGAGTCAATCAAATATGCACCAGAATATTCATTAAAAGCCCTGTAGTCTAAATGTATACAGACGGTTTTCTTTATTGATGATTGCTGTAGGAGGTCCAGGCTCACTGTGGGCAGAGCCACCCCTGGCCCGATGGCCCCGAGTGCTTTAAGAAAGCAGGCTGAGCAAACCATGAGGAGACAGCCAGGAAGCAGTGTTCCTCCATGGCCTCTGCTTCAGTTCCTGTCTTCATGTTCCTGCCCTGAGTTCCTGCCCTGACTTCTTTTGGTGATGGAGTGTGACCTCCGAGTTGTGAGCTGAAATAAACCTTCTCCCCCACAAGTTGTTTCTGTCGTGGTGCTTTCTCACAGCAGCAGAAACCCCAATTCAGAAAGGGAGGAAACGGTTTGTTTCATCTTACAACTTATAGTCAAGCAGTGGAGGAAGCCAAGGCCAGAAACTGGAAACAAGACCTGGAGCAGAGAGTGCAGAGGAACACTGTGTCCTGGCTTCCTCTTTAGGCTTGCTGAAACAACTCAAGACTGTCTGCTCAGGAGTGGCTCCACCGGCAGTGGGCTGGGCCCTCCTCATCAGTCATTAAGTAAGAAGATGCCATACAGACAAGCCCATAGGCCAATCGAATGGAAGCAGTTCCTAACTGTTCCTTCTTCCCATCACATAGTCCGTGTAATGCCAATTGGTGTCCCGTTGTCAGGAACTGACCAGGACAGACACACTCTCAGCTCATTGGCTGAGGGGAGGTCAGAGCCAATATACTTGTTCCTCAAGGTCACACGTAGGCCTGGCCTGCCGAGGCAGCGCACGGACACAAGGCAGAGCTGGTGGGCAATGGCTCACACCAGCAATGACAACGTTGAAAATGTTGGGAAATCCATTCTGAGCAGTTACAGAGGTACAGGGACCAGTAGCCAGGTTCCAGTCTGCTTTCAGTAGACGGTATAACATTGAATGTAAGAGAGATGATAATGCTTTAGTGAAATGCAGGTGCTATGTGAGATTAATGGAATTGTCTGGAAGTCAATAGGATTTATATATGTGTGTGTGTGTGTGTGTGTGTGTGTGTGTGTGTGTGTCTATGTATGTCTTTCAAGACAAGGTTTCTCTATGTAGCTTTGGAGCCTTTCCTGGAACTCACTCTGTAACCCACTCAAAGAGGCCACAGAGATCTGCCTGCCTCTGCCTCCTAAGTGCTGGGATTAAAAGCATGCATCACTACCACCCGGCTAGGATTATATTTAACTCATGTAATTGTCAACTTTACCCATAATTTATTCTAAGTAAAGAACTCGGCAAAAGAAAAGAATGGCATTATTTCCACAAAGTATCACATTTCAGTATTAATCTACAAAACTTGACACATGAATTACGTATGCAGTGAGGAAAACAAAATGTTAATTGTATGTGTATTGGACTGCCCATCTTTGCAAAATCTGCATGAAGTAAAAAAGTAAGATTGGAGGGTTGAGAAGGTGTAAAAACACTTGCTGCTCAGTTCAATCCCTGATACACACAGGTGGACAGAGAGCTGACTCCGTGAAGTGGTCTTCTGACTGCTGTCTTGTGTATGATGTTCACAACACACACGCACACGCACACGCACACACACACACACACACACACACACACACACGCACACACGCACACACGCACACGCACACGCACACGCACACACTAATAGTAAGAGTTACAAAGTCACCCATGAATTACCTTCTACTCGGAAAGCTGCTACACCTTGTTGGTCTGAATTTGTGTAGACCTATACCTATATTATTTATTCTCTGTGCCTTTTAAAAAATACTTATTTATTTTATGTATATGAGTGACCTGTCTTCATGCACACCAGAAGAAGGACTCAGATCCCATTATAAATGGTTGTGTGCCACCATGTGGTTGCTGGGAATTGAACTCACGACCTCTGGAAGAGCAGTCAGTGCTTTTAACCGCTGAGCCATCTCTCCAGGCCTATTCTCTGTATCTTAAATATAATATAGAATCTTATTTGTAGGTGTCAATGACAAATGCATTCCAGATCTTCTATGAGGTATATGTGCAGAGAGTTGCCAGCATGGATTCAGACAGGTATCTGTAGGCTGGCATTTACAGTAGCATTAGTCATGGTAGCCAAGGTGAACACAACCCCAGTGTGGATCAGCACGTGCAAGGGTAAAGATGTGACAGGCAGCCTTCCAAAAGGAAGAAATCTGACCTGTGCTGTAACCTAGATGAACTTTAAATGCATAATGCCAAGGAAAATAAGCCAATTGCAAACGGGCTGGTATTTTCTTATTTCCTTTGCCTGAGATACCTAGCATAGACAGATGAGTAGAGAATAAACTCAAGGTTTGTGGGGGCAGGGGAATTGTTAATTATTGGGTATAGGATTTGGGGAGAAAATGAGAAAGTTTGGGGTATAGATAGTATCGATGGTAACACAAAATAGTGAATGTATCTAATGTCATTGAACCATGATTATGGATGGTTGAAATGATAGGGTATGTGTATTTACCATAACATTTAAAATATATAAACATACAATGAGAGTTGTATCTTGTTAGCAGCACAAATTCACTTTTTGTGGGAATCACGTCTGTTCCAGATTCCTGGAACTCATGTCCAGGTGAGGAAGTAGGCTGCCCATTGCCAGCACTTAACCGATAGGTTGTCATGTAGGCGCTGAACAAGCAAATGTGCCCAAGGTAAAGTCCTGATCCCAAGTCTCGGTTACATTTCTGTTACTGTGATAGAACACCATGAGCAAAAGCAGCTTGAGGGGGAAAAGGGCTGGTGGTGGTGGCGCACACCTTTAGTCCCAGCACTTGGGAGGCAAAGCCAGGCGGATCTCTGTGAGTTCGAGGCCAGCCTGGTCTCCAGAGTGAGATCCAGGACAGGTAGCAAAGCTACACAGAGAAACCCTGTCTCGAAAAACAAAAACAAAAACAAAAACAAAAACAAAAACAAAAAAAAGAGGAGGAAAAGGTTTGTTTCTGCTTACAGTTCCATGTCACAGTCCATTCCCAAGGGAAGTCAACTGGTACAGAGACCTGGGGCCTGGGGATGGGTGGGTGATGCTCACAGACGTGTTCCTCATGACTTGCTCAGCCTGCCTTCTTATAACACCCAAGGCCACCAGCCCAGGGGTGGCAGCACCTACAATGGGCTGGATACTCCCACAGTAATTATTGATTTAAAAAACCGCACCACCTGTGGTGTGACACCTTGCACAGCCTTGGTGCAGTGGGAAGGGGCCTGGACCTGCCTAGGCTCAGTGTGCTGGGCTCTGTTGACTCCCCATGGGAGACCCTGATTTGGGGGATATGGGGATGTGGGGTGGCTTGGGAGAGAGGGCTGAGGGTGGGAGCAGGGAGGAGGTGGGCTCTGTGGGTGGTATGTGGAGTAAGCAGAAAATTTCTAAATGCAATTAAAAAAAAGGAATTCATACTGGAAAAAAAAGAAAAAGAAAAATATTAATTAATTAATTAAAAAAGAAAATGCACCACAGACTTGCCCACAGTCCAATCTTCTAGAGGGATTTTTTTTCCTGTTGAGGCTCCCTCTTCCCAAATGACTCTGGATTGTGTTGAGTTGACATAAAAGCAACCGTCAGAGCGAGACTATGAAAACCATGCCAGAGACCATTGAAAGACTGCTAAGACAGAAGGGAGGAAACGCTGAGTACTAGTACCCAAAGAATGGAAGAGTTGTTGTGGCCTGGGAGATACTTACTGTGTCTCCAGGTGAGAGGTAATTTTGAGATAATCTGACTGACCCTCATTATTATCTCAAAAATCTACAAATCAAGGGCCTTATTTGTGGCTGTTTAGACTGTGTTAGGCTCTGGAGGTGTTCTAAGGTACCCTTGAGAAGCCCCTACTGTTGGCATTGGAGCCAGAAGCCACAGTGGTCTGAGGCAGGCTTCTCAAGAGTGAACAGTGAAGGAAGGACCTACTCCTCCATTTCCAAGGAGCTCTTCAGACCCCATGGAGACAGTCCTTCAGAAAACCCAGTGAACCACCAAATAACAAAGGAAACAGGCTAGAATATGTAAGTAGATAGAGGGATGTTCTATTCAGATAGAAATAACAAGAGCATGGAGCTGGGGAGAAGGCTCCATGATTCAGAGCACTTGCTATTCCTCCAGAGCTCGGTTCCCGACACCTGTATTGGGCAGCTCACAACTACCTGTAACTCCAAGAAGAACACTCCTCCAGCCTCTGTGGGTGCAGACAGATAGACACACAGACACACACACACACTTTTAAAAAATGTTGTAAATAAAATTAAATGTCAATAACTGCTTTTTTGTCAGTGGCAGATTGCGAATGGAAATCCCTGGCCCTTCTAAGAAACTCCTAAGCTAGCTGTTTCTGAGTGTGGATTTCTGAGTTCAAGGCCAAGCTGATCTACATAGTAGTTCCAGGCCAGCCAGGACTACATAGTGAGACCCTGTAAAAGAAGGAGAAGCGGAGGGAGGGAAAGGAGACAGACAGACAGACAGAGGGGGAAGGAAGGAGGGATGGAAGATAAACGAATGAACAGGTGTGTCGGGAGGTCCAGAGTGACTGTGTGCTGTGTTGCAGGTGTCCCGAGACGGGGGAGCCGCCTCACCTGCCACCGAAGGCCGGGGAGGTGGTGAGGTGGAAGGAGGGAGGACAGCTTTGGACAACAAGACCTCCCTGCTCAACACGCAGCCTCCACGTGCCTTCCCAGGGCCACGAGCACGGGAGTATAACCCGCATCCCTACTCAGACACCATCAACACCTATGACAAGACGGCTCTGAAGGAGGCGGTGTTTGATGATGACATGGAGCAGCTCCGAGATGGTCTGTCCGCTTGCCCAACCCTCTGTCTCCTACGCACTTCCCTCTGTCATCCCAGCCCTGGGGGCCCTGTCATGAACAAATAGAAACATGGGGTCTGCCCTGGTCCATCATTTGCTCAGAACTGCTTATAGAGTCCCTGCTATGTGCTTAGGCCTGGGAGGTCCCCTGTGAGTAGAAGCCTATTTGGTCTTACCCTCTGAGCGCCTGCAGTCTGTCCATGGAGGCTCTGCTCCTGGGACTTTCCTAGAGTGCTGCCTAAGTGGAGTGGTTGATCCCGGCCCCAGGCATCTAATGCTTGCTCTCTGTGAAGACCTTGGCCCACACCGTCCTAGCTCTCGTAGCCATGAAGGTGAGGTCCCAAAGCCATGCGCACACTTCCCTCTTCCTTTAGCAGTGTGGCGCCCAGGGTCTTCTCAGGCTGTGCCCTGCGTATACCAGAGCGAGGAGGCAGGGCAGCTGATGGTAGTTACTTGCCTACCTCATGCTGGCACTTTGCTAAGAAGCATATGCCCTTTAGCTCCTGAGATTGGAGATGGTTTTACAGGTTAGCAAATAGATTCAGAAAAGTTAAGATTACTTGCCCAAAATATAACAGAGGGATGTGTCCCTGGAGTTCTTCTGAGTCCCATGTCAAGATCAGTATCCAGGGACAGAAAGTGTGGCTCAGGGATTGAGTTGTGCTTAGCACATGTGAGGCCCTGGATTCAGTCTGCAGGACCAAAGCCAGTGACCAGCAGTGACTATTGGTTGGCTGGTGTTTGTGCCAGCAACTTGAGTCTTTCTCTTTCCACCTCACTCATACTCACTAGCTTTGTTCTAGTGTAACTTTGTATGACGTTTTTGCAGCTTGTAGTAGATCTGTTTTGTTGGAGTGGAAAATTAGGTAAATTAGCATTCTAAATAATTAATAACTGAGTACTTTCTGTAATCAGGAAGTAACGAGGTTGGCCTGCCGGAAGGAAAGCAAGGCGCACTTCCTGGCATGATTGCTCAAGACTGTTGGGTTCCAGACTCAGAATGAGCACACTTTGGAGGGGGCTGCTGCGGGAGGCAGGGGGCTGCTGCAGGAGACAGGGGCAGGCACAAGGCACAAAAGGAATAAAGGACCTGATACTGTGCAGTTCTGTGGTAGAAGACAGTTCTCCAGGTGTCCAGAACAGAAGAGGCATCAAGGGTCAAAAACAATCCCGGAACTGTCATTTCCCTGGATTTGCCTAGTTCTAGTCCCCGGCTGTGAGCCTGGGCTGGCCGGTCCCATGCTGTGCGCCATGCTTTCTGGGAGAAGGGGATGATTTTTCCTTTGCTCAGGTAGTCACCACACCCCGTACTTCTCCTTTACTGCTCTTGACCAGATTAGAGTGTCGGTTCTTTTTATCCATCACCTGTTACTAAAGAGCTGATGGAGAAAGGTGGGATGGCAAGAAGTGACAAGTGTTCAGTGTTCTGAGCTTCCTTATGTCCTTGTCCCTTAATCTCTGAAGATAAAGAAATTTGCAAGTATGCCTCAGGAGAGTGTGTGTGGTGACTTGTCTCCACAGTTGGTCCCCCTGCTCCCTGTTTAAAGTTGAGTTTTTAGGGTTGAGGGCTTTTCAGTGAGTACGGCCAGGGAAGAGGTGCCTTTGAGCCATTTGGTGCAGTTCAGAGCCCTGCGGCTAACCGTGCTAGTGGAGGTGAGCAGGCTCCCCAGTCTATGGATAGTCACTTGGGTTGGCATCAGTTACTGTGTTGGTTCCCATGTTCTGCACATCCAAGGATGGAACAGACACTAGTCAGTGTGATAGTGAGAGGGTCTTGAGGGAATGTTTGCAAATGGAATGGGACAGATGTCAGTCAATGGGAGAATGGGCGGGCCTTGGGAGAATGTGCACACTGGGATGGGACAGATGTTAGTCAATGGGAGATCAGGAGAGCCTTGGGAGAATGTGCACACTGGGATGGGACAGATGTTAGTCAATGGGAGATCAGGAGGGCCTTGGGGGGATCCAACTTGTGCATTGGAATGGTCCGGTAGAAAGCGTGACCCAAGACTGTGGTGTAGAAGAGAGTTTAGAAAAAGGTGGGTCTCAAGCACTTGGATTTTTTTTTTTTTTTTTAGCCTCTATATAAAAATAGACGGGGAAATGGTAAGGAAGGGGGGACTCACGGGACTCTGGTGGTGTGCAGCTGGCCTGGTCCTCTGTTCTCACAGCATGGTAAGAACGTTGGGGGTACACAGGGGGAGGCTGGCAGCCAAGCGGGGCAGCATAGGAGGGGAAAGTGTAGCATCGATCACTCAGAGTCGAGGTAGGAAAGAACATGGCGGGAACGCTGTGGCCCACATCTCCTGAGGTTCCATGTGTGTCTCCCCAGTGCCCATTGACCACTCGGACCTGGTGGCGGACTTGCTGAAAGAGCTATCCAACCACAACGAGCGTGTGGAGGAGCGGAAGGGAGCACTGCTGGAGCTGCTCAAGATCACCAGGGAAGACAGCCTGGGCGTGTGGGAGGAGCACTTCAAGACCATCCTGCTGCTGCTGCTGGAAACTCTAGGGGACAAGGATGTAGGCACTCACAGCCCTTTCCACATGGGGCCTTCCCGGTCAGGGCTGACTAGCTTCCCTTTGGGGGTTCCGTGCCTGGCTCACACCGAATCAAGTGTTCACCCCGTTTCCACATAGTTCCTGAGCACTCACAAGCCTGCCACAGTCACATCAGTTTACGTGTGTAGACCCAAGTCTCCCTGGAACTGGGTGGACAGCCAGCCAACGAAACACCTTCCTGAACCTAGATACTTTCACTCAGAATTTTGCCCAAACCCCAAGTGTAGATGGTAGCCTTGCAGAATTCATCTTCACATGAGTTTCACTTTTACTTCATGTGAAATAGAGAAATTTATTTTTAAATTTTTAACTAATTTGCTGGGAAGTGGTGGCAAATATCTTTAATCCCAGCACTTGGGAGGCAGAGGCAGGCGGATCTCTGTGAGTTCAAGGCCAGCCTGGGCTACAGAGTGAGTTCCAGTCAGGGCTGCAGAGAGAAATCCTGTCTCAGAAAAAACCCAAAAACTAATTTATGTGGACGCATACAGCATGTGTGGGGGTCAGGGCGGGATGGACACAACTTGTAGGAATCACTTCTTTCCTGCTTCTGTGTGTTTTGGGGATTAAAGTCAGGTCACTGAGCCATCTTTCCTGCCCAGAATTTATTTTTTAAAAGGTAGCTTCCCAGGGTGTATTAGTAGTTATAAAACAAAACCTTCATGCTGGGACATTTGAATGTGACAGACCAGGTTTGTAGCATGACTGGGACTGTGACACTGTACCTGGTACTTAGTGGCTAACATTGGGGGAGGTGATCCAGTCTAGCCTCCTACCTGTGGAGCAGGCCCCTACTGCAGAATTGGGAGGGAACAGCTCTGGTTAAACTTCCTGAGTAATGTCTGTCTCTTCACATTGGTTTTGCGTGGCCTGACAGACAGCTGGAGCACAGGGCTGGGAGGTGTTCCAAGAAGCTGGCACAGTGTGAGGTCATAGGCTAGACCCAGGGTCACAGTGCTGGTGACTGATGGCAGCGGGCAGTGGAGGAAGGAGAGAGCAGTAATTGCTGCCCTGGGATTGTCTTCTGACTCGGGACTGAAGGTCTGGTGTAGAGGAAGTGAGGCAATGAACGTCCACACTAACTTTCCTTCAAGGCCCTGCCTAGTTCCTTCAAGGCCCTGCCTAGGGAGGTGGTTACACCTGCCCTGGCTCTGCGGGCAGATGGGATGATGTCACACAGAGGGCGGGCAGGTGCTGTCTGTGTGCATTTGCACAGTGCACAGTTGAGTGACAAGGAATCAGGATGTGCTTCTCGGCTCTGTTTGCAGTAAACTCCGCTCTCTTTCTTGAGATTAGGCGTCTGTTTGGAATGGCTTTTCTCCAGACACATGACTTGGGCCTTAACAGCTTGAGGCCTATTGCATGGGTGACCTCATCACCCTGAAGGTCAGGAACAGACACGGGTCTCCAGCTGACCTCAGAGAGTTCCCAGCCTGACAGGCCCTGTCCATGAGCTCGTCCCTGTGTGTGTTTCATGATGACTCGTGAGCCCAAGCTTCCACTTAGCTAGAAAGGTTAGGGAACTGACCGTGAACTTAGGTGTGCCATCTTCATTTGATCCGCGGTATAGAGTTCATTCTGGAAGCCTTTGCCGGCCTTCCCAGGTGCTGGGTCCTGAAGATGGACCCATGCATCAGTGGCTGCCCTCCTGGAGTTGACCGTCCAGGAAGCCCACGTTGAGGAGACTTTTGTCATCCATGTAGAGGGGCCTGTAAGAGGCTGGAGCCCCTGGAATAGGTCTTTCCTGTGAGCCCGTGCATGCTGGAGGCGTGGACAAGGCTCAGGCTGTTTGGTGACGTTTCTTTCCCCTCACACCTAGCATTCCATTCGAGCTCTGGCACTGAGAGTTTTACGAGAGATTCTGAGAAACCAGCCAGCAAGATTCAAAAACTACGCAGAACTGACCATCATGAAGACGCTGGAAGCCCACAAAGACTCCCACAAAGAGGTGAGCCCTGCTCCCAGAAAGGAGCTGGTGAAGGGCCTGCTGAGCAAGCGTGGGTACCTAATCCATCTCCAGAATCCACATTAAAAAGCCAGTAATCTGGTGGGGGTGGGGGTAATGAATGCCTTTAATCCCAACACTCGGGAGGCAGAGGCAGGTGGATCTCTGTGAGTTCGAGACCAGCCTGATCTACAGAGTGAGTTCCAGGACAGGCTCCAAAAGCTAAAACCCTGTCTCGAAAAACAAGCAAACAAACAAAAAAAGCCTGTAAACCCAGTACTGGGTAGAAAGAGAAAGGTATATCCATGGGATTGCTAGCCTACTCAGAACGCTCTGAGCAAACGAGATCCTATCAAGAAAGAGGGGAAGGGAAGAAAAGATAGACAGGTCATGAGGAAAGACACCAAAGATGGACCTCCGGCCTGTGTGCATGCACATGCACACGAGTCCATGACAACCTCCAAAAGACACATGGAACCAGATGGAGGCTTTAGAACTGGAGCAAGCTCAAGATGGCCAAGAGTGGGTTGAGCCTGCCAAGCCGTGAGCGCTTGTCCAGTACAGCCTCTTGGTTCTGCATAACTACTGTGAGAGTGCTCATGGCCAAGGCCTATGAGGAGAGCAGTTCCTACATCAGCAAAGGGAACGAGACCCTGAGGGTGGTTTTTCTCCTGGCTGTGGATTGGCTGCTTGACCTCCTCAGATCCTGATCTGGAGGGTGTCTCTGTCTCTTCCTGCTGGACCATAGAACATAGGCCCTAGGAACATTTCCAACCAGTGACTGAGTCTCTCAAACCTGCCTTGGTGGCATGATGGTGACACTCATGTGTAGACAGAAGGCGTTCCACTTTACACACACACACACACACTCTTGAAGATGTGAACCAGACAGGATAATGCGAGATCAGCTTCATTGTTCCCAGATGAAGAAGAAAGGACCTAAAAAGCCTACCCAGTAAGTTCATAGCAGAACAAGTATAGACCAGGTCTTGGGTCTCTTATGAAGGACAAGCTATCTTGCACCAACTTTGTTTTTTCAGTAGCTTGTCCTTAGCAAGAATCAATGACGAAAAATTGAAGTGGAATTTTTGTTGTTTTATATGTAGAATTCAGGTGTGTCCAGTTAGAAGTTTGGATCCCAGAGTGGCTATAAGTGCAATCAACACAAAATTGTAAACTTACTTAAAACACTAGGAATGTGTGTGTGTGTGTGTGTGTGTGTGTGTGTGTGTGTGTGTGTGTGTGTTTCTTTAATTATACTTTATCTTGTGTGTACACACATGTATGAATGCACATGTGGAGATAGAGGACAGTTTATTGGAAACCAGTTCTTTCCTTCTATCATGTAGAACCCAGTGGGTCAAGCTCAGATCATCAAGTTTCAGCAAGCACCTTTACCTGCTGGACCCCACTCTTTTAAAACACAATTGTGCGGGTCTCAAGCATGCACTTTGTAGATAACAGTGTTAAATATGGCAGTGTCAAAAGGCTGGCCACATCTGGTAGGTGGTAGTAGCTGTTTGGGTGACAAAAGACAGGCTTGAAATGAGATTAACATGAGCTAAGGGGGCTGGAGAGATGGCTCAGTGGTTAAGAGAACTGGCTGCTCTTCCAGAAGACACAGGTTAGATTCCCAGTATCTGGATGACAGCTTCTCACCATGGGTAATGTCTGTGCCAGGGGATCTGAGACCCTCTTCTGGCCTCTGAGGGCACGAGGCACGGCATGGTGCACATGAATACACGCAGGTAAAATTCCATACACATAGCTTTTTATTATCAGTGTTCAGGTAACTAAGCTAATGTAATGTTTGAGCACTCCACCCAGCGGAGGCTGTCTTTTTAACCTGGGCATCGCAATACTGAAAACCTTTGGAGCGGACTCCAAATATAAGTTAAAATGTCCTAGTTTATGTTTCTTTTCCTTGAAAATGGTTTAGAAAGTATGAAGTCCTCTTAAATGGCCCAGGAAAAGAGTGAGAAGATCTGCTTCAGATTCATTTCTCAGTATTCTGTCAGCATGAGAGTCCTGTAACCGGAAGGTGCCATCCTGCCACCCCTGCGGCCTGAGGGTGCCAGCGGGACATAGTGTTCTGAGGTCTGTGTTGGCAGGCCCTCTCTGCTTTACATGTCTGGGCTCACCTTGACTCCTGCCTTACCTCTTCCTGCTGCACCTCAGGCCATCACGTTGCCAGGAGCAGCTCAGGCACCTGCATAGGTTTGGGGTTTGGTTTTCGTTTTTCTTGAAAATTCTTCAAGTCTTTCTCTCTCTGTGTGTGTGTGTGTGTGTGTGTGTGTGTGTGTGTGTGTGTGTGTGTGTACACACTTATGTGTGTGGTGCAAGTGTATATGTGTATGTAGAGGCAAGAAGTCAGCCTTGGATGTTCCTCAGGTATTGTCTCCCTTTTATTTTGAGACAGGGTCTCTCACTGGCCCAGAACTTGACCAGTAGACAAGGCTGGCTGGCCAGAAAAGAGAACCCCAGGGGCCTGCCTGTCACCACCTCCCTGTGACTAAAAGAGCCACTACACGTGGCTTTTTATTTTTAATGAGTATATGCGTGCGGGTATGCTCGTGCCACTGGACACGTGTAGGTGGAGGGCCGGGAAAGTTTCAGAAGTCACCACCTGTCCCCTTCCGCTCTGGGCTCCAGGGACCGCACTTAGGTCATCGAGCTGGCGCAGCGCGTGCTTTTGCTTGTCTGAGCCATCTTGCCAGTCCATGCCCGGCTTTTTGATGAGGGTTCTGAAGATTAAACTTGAGTCCTGTGCGAGGCGTTAGCAGCTGAGCACCCCACCCCACACCCCTTCGTTTCAACCAACCTGTCTCCATCCCTGGTCTCTGATTCTCAGGATTCTTCAGAGTAGTTAGCTCCACATGCAGATCCTGTCATGGCCACACTGGTGGCATCATTTTTGTCTAGCCTTGTATTTTCTACAGTTAGTACTTATGACTCCAGACGTGCTTAGAAGGGATCCCTGGTGCTTTTAGGTTTCTGTGTCCATCATCCACAGGCAAACATCTGTTTTCCTGTCCAATCAACACTTCCAAAGTATGTGCATCCCAAGGTTCCTTTTAGAACTACCCTCTCCAAAGGAGGAGGCGGTTTTACATCCCCCAACAAAACCCAGGCCTTAGGAGAACACGGGTCCTGACTGACTCACACAGAACTGCTCCAAGAAACTGGAACACCAGTGGTCTTCCCTGTCACAGGGTCGTGTCCCACACTGTGGCTCTGGCTGTGGAATTGTAACATGAAAGCTAGCTTCTAGAAACCCAGCACTTTGAAACTGAGACACATCTGAAAAGCACTAGAGGACTAGAGAGCTGGCTCAGTGGGCAAGTGGCATGAGGACCTGAGGCCAAATCCTCAGAACCCACATGAACCCAGGCTTAGTAGCGTGGATTTGTGCTCCCAGTGCCCTTAGGGCATGATGTAAGGAGAGACAGAGAAGTTCTGTAAGCTCACAAGCCATCGAAGCTAGCTTACACCACAGCAAACTTAAAAAGAACCCTGGTGGAAACAAGGTGGAAACAAGGTGGAATGATGCCTGAAAGTTGTCCTCAAGCCCCCAGGTTCACTGTCTCTCTCACACACATGCGCACATGCGTGTGTACACACACACACACACACACACACACACACACACACACACACACACACACGCAGTGTTGGGGGAGGGCACAGAGAGAAGCAGAGGGACACACACACAGTGCATGTCTATTAGAGTTTAAGGTAGGGGGTGCTGGAGAGGCGACTCAGCAGTTAAGAATTCTTCTGCTCTTGCGGAGGACCCGGTTTATTTTCTTGGCACCCACACAACCATCAGTCACTCCAGTTCCAGGGGTCCAATGGCCTCTTCTGGCCTAAGGGCACTGTATACATATGATGCACATAGATACATGCAGACAAAACGCTCATCCACATAGTGTTTTTAAGACTTAAAAAAAGGCTGTTATTCGAAATTGGAGGATACAGCTGGTGGCAGGATGGCTGGTTTCCTTGTCTGTCTCTGGAGGTTTTGCTCTTAAATCTTTTCCAGTTAAATTTTATATTTTATGATCTCAAAGCATCAGAAAAGCAAAATCAGACTAAAATCACTTGAAAATAGAAGGGCAGAGAAAGTTCCCTGGCTGCCTGGCCTTCCCCAGCAGTGGGGTGTGTTTGACCAGTCCTTTGACTAGGTAACTGTGACCAGGAAGCTTGTTCCTAAGCAGGGTCCTCCTTGAGGTGCCTGTTAAAATTCCCAGCCAGCCCCCTCTCCAGGGCCCCCTGTGTTGGAGAATGACCATCTGCAGCACAGCAACCCAGAAACCTAGAAGTCATACCCCGGTGGACCTTGCTGTTTCTTATCTGGCAGCCCAGGCCCAGTCAGAGGGTTATCTCTGTCTCCCAGTTCCAGGTGATAGCTGCAAAGCAGCAGTGGTTGTTGAGGGGTAACCTAAATCCTCACAGACTCCAAAGCTCCAGTTTCCATGGCCCAATCTTGGGATTTGACCAGAAGCCCCTTTTCTTTTGGAAATTCTTGCCTTTTAGTAAACAGACAAAATCAGAAACCTAGATAGCATCGTGCGGTCCATAGCTGCCAAGCCAGCAGTCTGCTGCTGTGACACCAACTCCCAGTCACTGTTTTGTCACTGACCAGGGCAGGTGGGAGGGGGCTTCACTTCTGGGGTGTGCTTACACTTGTTACAGCAGAGATCATTGCGCGGTACCTCGCAAGAGGCACTGGGGACTTGGAGCTGGCTAGTGTGGTCAGGGTAGACAGCCTGGACAGCAGGAAGGAGGGGGAGGGAGAAAACTGGAGCTGGGCGCGTGCACTGGGATGTGCAGACAGAAGGACACCCGGGCAGAGTCCCAGGAGTGCTCCTGGGCAGGCAGCCGGTGCAGCCTCCATGACCTTGTCCACCTCCAGGACCGTCATAATGGGCCAGGCCCGGACAGCACTGCTTCTGCTGCTGCTGTTGGGGCAGTAAGTCTTCACTGTCCCCCTGGGGCCGTGACCCCTGCCCTTGAGCTGCACGCCTTCGGAAGGTGGCTGCTGATGGACAGGTTTGCACACTGCTCAGGCTGCCACTGGAAGGGTCTCCAAGGCACTCTGATGTCTAGGGGCGTTACATGGGGAGAGGAGGGCCTTGTGTCCCTCCCCGTGGGACTCATATTGGTGATGTGAGGTGAGGTGGCTAGTCCCAAGGAGAACTGAATGTCTGTCCCCCTTACCTCTCCTGTTGAAGCGAGTGTGAAATAAAAGAAAGGTTATTACATTTGTTTATTTACTTATTTTGTGTGTGACACACAATAAAGTAAAATGTAATTTAACTGCATTTCATTGACTAGATCCAAGAGGCCTCTATCTAAATGACTTGTATCCCCGAGCAGCTGGCCGCTGTCCGTCTGTTCTGTTTGTGCTTGCACTGGCTAGGAGGCACTGTAAGCGCTCAGAGATGGACAGTGGAGCTAGCCAGTGCAGAGAGGAGCTCCGCTGCTCATCACTTTACTGTGCAGCACTTCCGGGGTGGGCCTGTACCCTTCCTCCTCAGCCCCTCCCATTCTGCACCCTTACCCCTGCTGACCCGGGTCTGTCCAGTGAGTAGGTGGGTCTCTTGTTTATTACAGTTAGTGTGAATGTGAGGTGGGGCATGTGACTGTTAGAGGTCAGAGGACAATGTGTGGGAGTCATTTCTCTCTACCAAGAGCGTCCCAGGAGCAAGCTCAGGTCATCAAGTTTGGCAGTAAGACCATTACCCACTGAGCCGCCTCACTGGTCATGAGTAGTACACTGATCTTGCTTTGCCTCTCCCTTGAGGGTTTTTGAAGCCTTTTGTATGTGTATGTTTTTTCAATAAAAAACACTCATCGGGTTGTGATGAATGATAAGATTATACAATCCAAAATAATTCAATTAACAGTTCTCCATTCAGTCCTTACTATAGCTTTCCTGGTGAGAGAAACAGGCATGGACCTGGGAAAGGTTTTACCTCAGCATCTGCTGGCTGCTTGGTAACAGACTTAGCTCCAGGCTGGAGCCTCCAGAGCCTGAGTTTTCTTTGTTTCTCCCTCTTGGTCTCAGCATGGCTAGATGGCACTCTGTTGAGTTGACCTACAGTCAACTCCACTCTAAGTCCCAGCTCCTGTCTCTGCCATTTTGGCACACAAGTCTTTTATTGTTGTAGTAGTAATAGTAGTATTTATTATTATTTATTGACAGGGTGTCTCTGTGTATCCCTGGCTGAACTGGAGGTCTGTATGTAGAGCCAGCTGGCCTCAAACTCAGAGATTTGTCTGCCTCTGCCTCTTGAGTGCTGGGATTAAAGACACATGTGACCACACCCAGTTCCCTCCTTTTTCTAATGGACACCAAGACTCCATGTTGGCTGTGTTGGTTGGGAGGCTTTCTGGCCAATCCCAGAAGGTGGCATCAGCATCTCTTCATCTTCCAAATGCTCCAGGAGCTCAGCTCCAGGTGCCCTGGGGAAGAGCTCTTGGGTTCTTGCCATCATTGTTTTTGGATGTCTGCTTTTTTTTTTTTTTTTTTTTTTTAATGCTCTCAGTTGTTCCGATGCATCTGAGGCAGAGCCAAACCAAACTTGGTGCAGTCCAAATGTCGAGAACTTCTGTGCCTCAAAATTAAGAAACCCAATCTTTAAGCAAACATTCACCAGTTTTTTGAGTCATGATCCCATTTCCTTAAACAGCTAGGTGTGCAAGAGGATCAAGAGATCAAGGCCAGCCTGGGCCATGAAGCTGGACCTCATTGTACAAACAGCTACATGTGACAGTTGCCTTTTTCCAGCTAGACACTTACATCCTCAACAATAGAGAGGAAGAGTTCCTGCGTTTCTAAGCAAATATAGATGTGAGCTTGCTCCTGCTGACCCTGCATGTCTCCCCTTGCCCTCTACACACACGCGCGCACATGCGCAGTGCACACGCGCACGTGCACATACACACTTTTTAAAACCCCCTCAGCTGCACTGACAGCCACCTTGTCTGTTGAGCATGTGGCTTCCTTTCCTTCTGTTACTTCTGGTTGACTTTCGTTCTCTATTTGCTTACATTATAATCTCACTTCTTATGTTACAGAGAAAGAACATAGGGCAGAACCTAAAGTTCACCCTGATACAGGCAGCCTGCCAAAGCCAGCCTTTGGCATATGGAGGGAAGTCAGAACTCGGCCTTCCCTGCCAAAACCAGTGTCTGTCTTGGGGAACTTTCTCTCACCCTGATGTACAGTCCCCAGCAGTGTATTCCAGACTGTTCTCAGAAGTCCAGCGCGTGCACATCAAGGTGCTTGTTGAGGTGTTTCATGTCCGCACCTCTAGAATCCCTGCACATCCCAAGGGGACACCGCTGGAGCTGGGCTCACTTCAGCAGACCTGAAGGGGTTTTCCCAGCAGTCACTGGACAGCAGTTCACTTGAACCTGTATAGCAAAAGCATGAGAGAGGGAGGGTCTTCTCACTGTGAGGCACCAGAGGGGGTTGGCTGGCTTCTCCTGGGACTGACTGCCCGGGGCCTGACTTTCGCTCTGTCTTCAAGTCCATGTTTGTCCTGCTCTTTGCTCCTGTTGAGATCTTCAGTTCTACCTGCCTCACGTCAGTGGTTTGCGTGCGTGCGTGCGTGCGTGCGTGCGTGCGTGCGTGTGTGTGTGTGTGTGTGTGTGTGTGTGTGTGTGATGTGTATGTTATGTGCAGTAGCAGGTGTGCTATGATGCACTTGTACTAGAGATCAAAGGACAGCTTTCAGGAGTCAGTTCTTGCCCTCCACCAGGTAGGTCTGTGCGGTTGGAGTCAGGGCGTTACTCCCAGCAGCAGGCTTTTTTAACCTCTTGAGCCCGCTCCTCTGAGGTTCTGTGACTTATTTTCTTACGGCCATTGAAAATAGGCTTGTGTCCTGCTTGCTTCACGTGTTCTGGGCTAGTTCCTCCATTGGAGAATGTAAACACAGTCAGAGGTGAGTGCACCAGAGGTGACTTGTACACTATGGGAAAAAAAACATGATAGTACAGAAAGATGAATATGGCAAACATGCTGACTGCTGTGTGTACAGTGGACTTTGTACCCAGCCTGAAGTGCAGAGAGATGGCAGAGATGGGATCTCGCCTTCAGGAGCCCTTTGTCTAATAGGAGAGATATGTCCGCAAGAAGTTTGCACAGCCTCGCCTACTGAGTCATGAGTCTTAAAAGATGACTTGCCCAGTTGAGTAAGGGATGTAAGGGACAGACAGGAGTGTCCAGGGCCCCCCGCTGGCCAGGAAGGAGCCAGACCTCACTGAAGACACAGCCCCCGCCACAGGTTGATATTTTAGAGGTCTGGGGCAAAGGTAACCCTGTCTTGATCTAGCCCTGGACCATGTTTCCCACTCAGGGTACTGGACATGTAGCACATGTCCTTTGGTATTTGGACAGTAGGGAGACAGGAAGAGGCCTGAGCTCTACTCTCCAGCACCCAGTAGCTCCAGATCAGTTTGTTAGGTGTGTGTTGGTTGCTTTTCTTATTGTTCTGAGAGAAAGAACTTACCTCAGCCCAGTTTTCGGGATGCAGCCCATCATGGCAGGGACGGCATGGCGCCAGGAGCGTGAGGGAGTAGGTCACACTGCATCTGCTGTCAGAAGTCAAACAGATGAACGCTGGGCTCAGCTCACTTCCTCCTCTTTATTCAGTCTAGGGCCCCAGGCCAGGGGATGGTGCTCCCCACATTTAGAGTGGGTCTTCCTGTCTTAGTTAACCCAGCCTAGAAACTCACAGACTCGCAGGTGTGCCTGGGGATTTATGTCCTTGATGTTTCTAGACCTATCAAGTTCCAGTTTTGACTAGCAGACGCCAGGTCACTACACCTGGATTCCAGCTATGGCACGTTTCAGAGGTAGTGACATGGTATTCACACAGCTGGACGTAGGGAGTTTTTAATTCAAGCCTAGAGTTTGAGACAGTTGAGACTCTGGACTGAAGAAGTATCTTGACAGCTAAGGCCTATCTGCCACACCACTCCCCCCCTCTGCCGGCCTTTCTGGAACAGGGGCCACACAGCTTTCAGGGCACCCGAGAATATCTTTGCGTCTTCCCATCCCTTACCAGCCTCCTCCTAACCCACCCTGCCACACCAGAAGAGAACCCTCGGGAGCTTGTCTCTGGGCTTTCACAGCCTGACACTGCCCCTCCGAACCAACCACCCTCACGCTTTCCTGCACAGTGAAGGCACGGACAGGTCTCCTACCAGACTGGATCCTGGAGCTCAGGTCCCACACGGACTTCCAAGTCCATGGCCAGGAGTACAACAGCCACCAAGAAAACTGAGAGAGGAAGGTCTCCATGAGCAGGGACATGTTCCTAATAGGGAACTGGGGACAAGAGAGTGACTTAGTCCACTGATCAGAGCCAGACCCTGCTCTGGGGTCCCAGCTATGCCTGGTTGGAAAGAATTCTACACCAAAGTGTCACCAGGATCAAAAGCATGCATGCTCTGGTGTGGCGTGGGCTGGTCAGGGAGTGGGAGGACACACATGTCAGCCCTGTATGGGGGTAATGCATGTCCTGGATCAGCCAGTCTGGGGCAGTGGGCAGAAACAGCCATGATCATTGCAATGATTATAGCAACATTAGCGCTGTGCACAGCATTCCACCCCCATGCCAGGGCTACTGCTCAGGTGTGGCTCTGCCCACTTCCTCCCAGGGACAGCCATTTGTCTGACCTCACAAGACACTTCAGATAGATTTCTATCAATGTCTCCTTCCAGAAAGGCTAATGTTAGTGGCAACTTTTCAGAGTAAAAAGCATAAAAAAAGAAAGAAAAAAAAAGATCCCGGAAGCAGACCACTCTAAGGGGCATGAGCCATTTTGTGCATTGCCACCGAGAGGTAGGTGTGTGTGTGTGTGTGTGTGTGTGTGTGTGTGTGTGTGTGTGTATGTGTGTGTGTAGACCCTAGAGGTCAGATTCAAGTTGATCCTCAGATGCCATCTGCCTTTTCCTTTGAGACAAGATCTCACTGGCATAGAACTCCCCGGTTCAGCGAGGCTTTTCACAACCCCAGTAGCCCCTTTGACTCCCAGATTACACAGAGATTACAAGGCTGTGCCACCTTACCTGGAAGTTGTCTGTGTGGGTGCTGGAAGTCACACTCGGGTTCTCACGCTTTCACAGCGTGCACTTTACTAACTGGCTGCCCCCCCCACACACACACACCCCTGAGCATTGTTATATGACAGACATCACATTCTGGGTGTGAGCAGCTGACTCCCATGGGGAACTTTATGGTGAGAACCCCACCATTCACGTGGCCAGTCCTGAATATATTAGATGAAGTGGCCATGGCTGTGGCCATGGCAGCTCCTTGACAGCTCTGTGGAGCGGAACCTACCCAGGGACTGATGAGGCATGCTCCTAACAGAGCACTGTTTGCAGAGAAGGCAAAACCCAACCATTGACAGGGAGCCCAGAGGTCTGGCCCCGCCCCTTCTACAGGGGGGGGGATTGTGGGGATCAGGTGGTAGGCAGCATCTAATTCAAGGCCCCAAAGTGACAAAACTGTCTGTGTGGCCTGAGAGCCCAAATCTGGCCTGGCCCAAGTGGCCTGTCTGGGCACAGCTACCCCACCCTAGTCTACCGAGTGATTTCCCAGGTGGTTCAGATGCTGTTTCCAGGGCCAGCCACTTGTAAGGATGGTGGGCCCGCAAGAGTGGGCCGAAGGAAGAACTTCTGAGCTGAAAAGAAAGGCAGCAGGATAGGCTGGCGAGATGCTCAGAGGCTAAGAGGACTTCCTGCCCTTGCAAAGGACCGTGCATCAGCTAGCTCTGGCCTCCATGGGCACTCATGTGAACATAACCACAGAGACATGTGCATAAGTAAAAGTAACTTTTAAAATATAATTTGAAAGGCTTTAGATTTCTCAACTGGGTAGGGTGGCACACACTTTTAATCCCAGCACTTGGGAGACAGAGACAGGTGGATCTCTGTGAGTTCAAGGCCATCCTGATCTACAGAGAGAGTTCCAGGACAGGCTACATAGAGAGACCCTGTCTCCAAACAAACAAAATCATGGTTGGCAGGATAGCCCAGCAGGTAAAAGGGCCTACTGACCTGAGTCGTCCTGTGACCTTTATATGCATAGATAGCGTGTCCATGCCCGCTCCCAATAGCAACAGTGGCAAATGTATGTAAACATTTTATTGCAAGGGTGAGGGTGACCCAAGCTTTGGGTTGTCGCCTTGTCTTGTTACTGTGTGAAGACTGGACTGAAGGATTAGCTGCAGAGAGGAGAGTCGTGGGTGATTGTGCAGTCCAGGGCTGGGCTCAGGAGAGCCGTAGATTCTCATTGTACTCCATAGGAAAGTGCCTGCCTGTCTGCAGCCTGCTGTCTTTGTGTACGCACCATTACCTAAGGTACTTATGAAGGTCTGCTGTGACTTTGCCCTCTCTTGCTGTGAGATGTCCCCATTTTACAGATGAGGAAGTAGAATACTAGTTCTTACAAGGTGCTTGGTTCAGATGTGTGTCCGTGCAGCACAGTGCTTTCCAGTTCTTTCTACCACAGCCTTGACATTCCTTCCCCTCTTCCGGAGGGGGGATTGTCTGTTGCTCCAAAGACCAGAGCTGCTCCTTCAGCCGTGTGGCAGTCATTTCATGCACTTCCTGAAAAGTTCGAGGAGGGGGCTGAGAATGGAGTTCACTCAGTTTGCCTCAATGCAGTCCTGGGCTCCATCTCCACAATTGCATAAACTGGGCTGATGGTGCATACGTGTAACCCCAGCACTTGGGAGGTGGAGGCAGGGAGATCAGAAGTTCAAGGTCATCCTCTTCTATACAATGAGTTAAAGCCCAATCTGACTTTTTCTCCAATAGAATGATGGGTATGATTAATTAGTTAATTAAAAATTAAAAATACAAGGTAAAGAGCATCATGGGCACAGATTCCTGAACACCATCTTCCCACAAGAGATTCCCTACGAAAACGCAGCCTTCTCCTGGAGCCAGCCCCTCCCAGAGGACATCAGTATAGAGGACACTGATTTTCTCCAGGCTTTGTGTCAGAGGGTCCCTTTGACCCTTGGAAAGTGTTTCCTTTCGGGTTTAGTATTCCAGGGCAGAGATTATTTACTACTGTGGTAAGAGAGCATCCTGGGGAAGGCCGAGAAGCCATGTTACCAAGGAGATCTCCTGAGTGAGTAGGGGATACATGTGGAGACTGCTCTGCCCATGTTTGGCCCCAACCCCCAGGCCTGTATTTTTGTCCCTACAACCACCCAGGCTGGGGTTGGGGATTTAGCTCAGTGGTAGAGTGCTCGCCTAGCAAGCACAAGGCCCTGGGTTCAATCCTCAGCTCCAAAAACAACAACCACCCAGGTTGCTTTTCATTTTCCTTAGCAGTTTTGGAGGAAGTGGGTCATTGGATCTGGCTCCTGGAGCCAGGAAGGAGTGGTACTGGTCTTTTTCAAAACTCTTGAGGCAGGTACCACTCAACTCTGTGGTCCTCTTTCAGGTGGTAAGAGCTGCTGAGGAAGCTGCCTCCACGCTCGCCAGCTCGATCCACCCGGAGCAGTGCATCAAAGTGCTGTGCCCAATCATCCAGACGGCCGACTACCCCATCAACCTGGCTGCCATCAAGATGCAGACCAAAGTGGTAGAGAGGATCACCAAGGAGTCCTTGCTGCAGCTCCTTGCCGACATCATCCCAGGCCTGCTGCAGGTACGCATTCTGTTGAGGCCTGACTCAGTGCAGTGCAAAGCGGGACAGACTGGAAGCCACAGTGACGACTGTCCTTGGGACCTGCGACTCTTCTGTTTAAAAAGTGTTTTGTTAGGGTGTTATTAATAACGAGCTGCATTGTGGCCTTTTCATTCCGTGCATTCTGTCATGTCTGTCCCCCACTGCCATCTCCTGTCCCTCTCCTGGGGATCCCTTCCCTTCCCTCTTCCGCTTTCATGGCTTTACTTATTTCCTTTTGCCAGTTGTGTGATTTAAAAGCTCAGGTTTTATACCAGAGAATATTCTCTATGATGCTCGTTTTAATAACTAAGACCTAGCCAAGTCCTTCTAGTCATGGTCCACCCGTGTCCTCTGTTCAAGAACACACAGCCACTGGTGACCGCTCTGGAGATCTAGGCATATTCCTTGTTAACCTGCAGAGTCTCATAAGGGTGGCTTACAGGAGTGTGGGGGAGGGCTTATCCACAGGAAGTGCTGTACCACTGAAGAAGCTGTCTCTCCCTTTCCCAGCAACCAAGAACCATCTCTAGATACTTGGATGAGGGGTCACTCTTTTTTTTAATATTAAATATGTTTATTTATTAAAATTTTTTCCATTTTACATACCAACCCCAGTTCCCCCTCCCTCCCCTTCTCCCGCCTCCTCACCTTCCTCCCACTCTGCCCCCATCCACTCCCCAGAGTGGGTAAGGCCTCCCATGGTAGTCAACAAAGTCTGGCATACCAAGTTGAAGGAGAGCCTAGCCCCTCCCCATTGTATCAAGGCTGAGCAAGGTATCCCACCACGGGGAATGGGTTCCAAAAAGTCAGTTCATGTACCTGGGATAAGTCCTGGTCCTGCTGCCAGGGACCCCACAAACAGATCGAGTCACATAGCTGTCATCCCACATTCATCGGGCCTAGTTCAGTCCCATGCAGGTTCCCGAGCTGTCAGTCCAGAGTCAGTGAGCTCCAACTAGCATGGGTCAGCTGTCTCTGTGGGTTTCCCCATCATGATCTTGACCCCTTCTTTTTTTTTTTTTGAATGTTGAATGTCATTTATTGAAGGAGGGAGGAGGTCTTAAATACAGACTTACAGCACAATGGGGAAACCCCGGTTGGCAGAAGTTCACTTCTGGTTTGGTTTTTTTTGTTTGTTTGTTTTTTTTTGTTTTTTTGAGCTGAGGATTGAACCCCAGGCCTTGCACTTGCTAGGCAAGCGCTCTACCATTGAGTTAAATCCCCACTCCCGCTCCTGATGTTTTACAATCTTGCATCTAAGCAGTTAACACCCAATATGCTGGATTCACAGATGAGGAGCTTCCCTTAAGCATTCAGGAGGGTGGAATCTCTCAGGGAATTAGCATAGGGAGGATATCAAGGTCAAGGTCAGCAAGCAAGGCAACAACTACCTAAAACGGGGCCAGGGACCTACAGGTCCCCCCCTTTTACTAAAACATGAGCTTCTGACTTAGGTTGCGTGGGACGTCAGCAGGTCACCTTACCTGTCATGGAGACACCTGTCCAGGCCACACAGGTGTTCTGTCTTAGGTTGGTGAGCGCCCCCCAGGCATTACCCGTCTCTGAATTCTCATTGTCATACAGAGGGGTCACTCTTGGGCCCTTCTCTTACCCCTGTGACAGGATGTTGACAGGCCCAGGCTTGCACACACATACCTTCTTAGCCCACGTGCTCCCGTGTGCAGCAGAAGATAACTGATAGTCCACGTCAGCCCTGTGGTTCAGGAATGAGCTTCTGTTTAGTGCAAACATACGCTGGTCTTTGCTTCAACAAACGCCTGTGGCAGACCTCCTGTGGACCAGTCCTAGGCCAAAGGGGTGCATGGAGTATATACATCATACATACTTTGCTACCCTGTGTCTGTGCTTGGTGGGGCTCTCCTGCCTTCTGTGAGACATGGAGGGGTGCATATAGCAGCTGCAAGTGACAATGTCCTGTGCTGTGTCAGAGGAGAGAGAGCAGGCATCAGTGAAGAAAGGTAGAGAAACTAGCTTCCCATTCCATGCATGCTGCTGTTTCCCGTTTGTAAGGGTTTGTTTGGACTTACTGTTGAAGACTGGATTATCCAAGATGGAGGGAAAGACACAGAGGCGGTAGAGTTGCTAGGGCTGTCTGAGCAGAGCACACGGCCCTCATTTAGGTGGGACATGAGAGACAGGAAGTCCCTGGAGTCCCTGGACAGTACAGAAATCTTGCTTTTAGGAATAGCTAGTGGTATTTTAAGAGTGTGTGTGTGGGGGGGGGGGTGGGGTTGGGGATTTAGTTCAGTGGTAGAGCACTTGCCTAGCAAGCACAAGGTCCTGGGTTCGGTCCTCAGCTCTGGCAAAAAAAAAAGTGTGTGTGTGTGTGTGTGTGTGTGTGTGTGTGTGTGTGTGTGTGCGCGCGCGCGCGCGCGCACATGCTGGTCAGAGAACAGTTTGAGGGGATTCCGTTTTCTCCTTTCACCCTGTGAGTCCTGCATATCCAGCTTTGCAGAACATGCCTTCACCTGCTGAACTGTACCCCTGGCCCCCTCTTTTCTTTTAAGCCATTTCCGCTCAGGCAGTTTGTTCTACCACCGAGGAACCTGGATGAGGTGTTTGTTTCTCCACAGCTCCCTGGGGGTTTTCTCCCCACTCCTTGTCATCTGGAGTGCCAGCACCTTGTAACAAAGCAGCCCCCCTGGCACCCATATCCTCCCGCCCCTGCACGCCACTCATGGTGCCAGTCACTTTTGACCGTCCGAGGCAAAAGCTCTCTAGATTCACCTGCAGGTCTGAGATGTGTGTGGTTGTTACTGACAGGTCCAGGGTCGCTCTCCAAGGGCGTCTGAGGAAGCACTGACGAGGAGGCCCCGCTTTGATCTGACTTCCTTTCTGCATCCCCCTTCGACTCTCTAGGGTTACGACAACACGGAGAGCAGTGTACGCAAGGCCAGCGTGTTTTGCTTAGTGGCAATCTATTCCGTAATCGGAGAAGATCTGAAACCTCACCTTGCACAGCTCACGGGGAGCAAGGTATGTATAGTATTACCTGCTGTTGCCCGCACCTGGGCCGCCAGCTCATCGTGAGCCCCTTGGTGGCAGCTCTTTTCGTTGGGTGTGTTCACCCGTTGGGTGTATTCACCCATTGGGTGTGTTCAGCTGCTGACTTCTCAGAAGGCATTTTCCCTAAGGTGAAAATGACTGGCTATGCAACTAAGCCATGGGAAGGTGGTTCTGAATGACACACCGTCGGCCATTCTGACTGGTTTTGAAAAGACAACCTAACTTTCTGAAGGAAGATAGCCTTGCTCAGGAGCCAGGTTGCCCCATCGCCCATGTAATCACTAAAGAAATTTACCTCAGGGTGGGCTTCAGGTTGGTTCAGTGGATAAAAGTGCTTGCCATGAACATGCCTGACAGCCTGCATTTGATCCCTGGAACCCACATAAAGGTGGAAGGAGAGATCCAACCTGCACATGCATTCTGTGGCATGCACATATACACACACACAACAATAAATTCTTTTAAGGTTACCTCATCCTTGAACAAATTGAGTTGAGTGCCTCATGGACATCAGTAGGAATGGCATCCTCGCCCTGGGCCTGCTGGCCTCAGGCACTGTTCCAAACCTTGGCATGCCAATGGAGAGCAGAATCCAGGGGCACAGGGCCCTACTCTTTGTGAGAGGAATTTTCTAGTGAGGTGTGTTTCAAGTTGGGCTGCTGCTTTGACACAGCTAGGGAGCACCAGAACCAGAGCCTCACTTCCCCAGAATTCGGGCAGCTCTATGCCCTGCTGCAAGACAGGATTCCCTTAGGGGCATGAATGGTCATTCCCTCGAGCCTGCCTGAGGGTGCACACTCCTAAGAGGGCCCTGCTCCCTGTCTGAGAAGAACTCTGTGGGCAGTGGTTCCTTTCAGTTCAGCTGCCTCTTTGACACTGGAAGGCATCCTAGCCAGGCCTCTTTCCTCATCGGCCCTGGGGGCCAGCTGCTTATGGAGTCTCACCTGTACAATGTCAGAAGTTTGATGGCCACCATCTCCCGCTCAGTAACTCTCCCTTTAATTGTAATGGCTCTACACATGGTCAGATGTCCCCTGAGAGCAAAGCTAGCTCTCTGTGGTTGAGAACCACCCAGTCCAGAGGACATACTCTGAAGACAGATGGGAAGAGGCAAGAGAAGCAAGTGGGGGAAGTTAGGATGAGGCTAGGGAGTATTTGCCTAACGTGCACAAAGCCCTGAGTTCCACCCCACACTGCATAAACTGGGTTTGGTGCTTTTCACCTGTAATCCCAATGCTCAGGTGGAGGCAGAAGGATCAGAAATTCAAGATCGTCGTCAGCTACATGTTTAAAGGCTAGCCTGGGTTACATGAGAGTCTAGATGGATGGATGGATGGGTGGGTGGGTGGACAGGTGGGTGGATGAAGTTAAAGGCTAGCCTGAGTTACATAACACAGGTAGGTAGGTAGATGATTGATTGATTGATTGATTGATTGGCCATACCTAACCCAATCTCCACTCTCTTCCATCTCCCTGCTGCCAGGACTCTGATCAGATTGTTATTTTCTTTTCCCCCAGAGACAAGGGTTCTTTGTGAAGCCCTAGATGCCCCAAAACTCACTCTGTAGACCAGGCTGGCCTGGAACTACCCCTGTAGACCAGGCTAGCCTCAAACTCTGGTCCACCTACCTCTGACTCCCAAGTGCTGGGATTAAAAGTGTGCACACTACCCCTGGCTCCGATTGCTTTCTTAATGAAGATGGTAGTGGTAGTCCCACGGCTCCCCTCCTCCCATCCTCTGCCTCCATGGGGGTTCAGAGGAGGCTTAACTACAGTGACCACCATCAAGGCCCTATTTATAAAGGGAATTGGGCTTCCAAATGAATTAACCCAACAGTATTGTCCAGCCCTTTCTGATATCTGTGGTTAATGCATGTCTCTTCTCTATTATGGGTTAGAGTCTTGCTCTGTTAATTGTGCCTTGGTGCGCACAATTTTTAATTCCAAGGAGTACATTTATTTGTCTCTTTTTCTTGTTTCCTGGACCGTTGGGGTCCCATTCCAGAAACAGTTACCACATCCACTGTCAGGAAGCTGCTGTCCAGGCCTCGTGGGAGTGTCAGATCTTAGTCTCGTAGATCTCTCAGGTTCACGTTGCGGTTCACTTGGGTGGGTTTTTAACTCCGCCCCTCTCCGTCCTGTCTCTTCCATTGTCCTCCCCACCCAGGCAGCTCCGCCTCCGCCTGCTGTCCTGCCGCGTGTCCGTGACTGTCTGTCCTGTGCCGTCTGTCCTTCTGAGACCAGCTTGATTCCCTGGATGTGGTCAGCTCCAGTTCACCCATTTTCCTGCCGATGGCACAGCTTTGTTGTTCTTTATGGCTGAACAAACCCCGCCGTGTGTGGGAACCACGTTTTCTTTATGGTCCCTCTGCTATTAGATGCCTGGTTGGCTCCATTTGAGTTCATTTTTGTCTGTGGTGTGAAGTAAGGTTGAACTTGACTCTGTTGCAGGTAGCTGTCCATCTCCCAGCAGCATCACTGCTGGAAAGGAAAATCTTCTCTCTCACAGTCTTGACACCGTTATCAAAGTGTCTGTGAGGAGGGTTCCTTCTGCAGGGTCTGCGCCATTCCACCGGTGCACGTATACAGAAGTGTGTGTGTGTGTGTGTGTGTGTGTGTGTGTGTGTGTGTGTGTGTGTGTGTGAGACTGTGCCCGTGCGCGCGCGGTGCTGCTTGTGACATGGCACACGTGTGGTGAAAATCAGTACAACTCACCACTTGGCTCTTTCCTCCCACCATGAGTCCTAAGAATCAAACTCAGCTCATCAGGCTCGGGAAAAGTGCTTTTCTCCACTGAGCCATCTCACTGGCCCCAGTGTTTGGGATTTTTGAGATGAGATAAGGTCTGGCTGTCTTGCCCAGACCAGCTTCAGACTAGTTCTCCTGTCATAGGCATGAACCACCACACCAAGCTTAACTTCATCTTTTCTTCTTTTCACAGTGCTGGGGAAAATCAAAACCAAGGCCGTGATAGGTTTCCTGGGGTCAGCCACAGTACTTCCAGGCATCAGTGGGGGTCTGTAGGAGGGTCCTGGGGAAGCAGTAGCTGCCAAACCCACCCCCTACTCCCACCCCTCATGTACCTAGACCCTGAGCTAGTCAACAGTAACCCAGCCAGAGCATCTGGGTACCACCTGTCTTCAGGCACTGGACTGCTGACCAGCCTGCTTCTTGCTGACTCCCCCGCTCACCCGTCTTCATTTTCTCTCTGCAGATGAAGTTGCTGAACTTATACATAAAGAGGGCCCAGACCACCAACAGCAACAGCAGCTCCTCCTCTGACGTGTCCACACACAGCTAGTGGCTGTGCCAGTCTGTGCAGAACACATATTGGTGGTACCTCTGAGAAGCCCCATCAGCTGCCCAGTCCATTCGAGGAGGCCGCACATAATTTATTACAATCAGTATTTCAGTCCCTTCCAGCTTTTGTGTAGAATTTTGCTGGTATTGAATGTAATGGAAGCAAGGCCTGTTATACAGTCTCCCTAGAAACAAAAGGACTGAGAAATGAAGAGCCATACTTACACGTGTCTTGCACCGCCTGCTGACATCACCAAACCATGGAGGGCAAAGTTCTTAGAAACCAGAGCTCTCCAGCCAGTGCTTGGTACACAGTAGCATATTTTTTCAGTCCATGCGGACTTGGGGGTGGTTTGGGGTGTTGCTGTGTGTTCTTTATGCTCATGTTCTTAGAGTGTGGTCAGATGGGACAAGACCCCAACCTGTTTTTCCACCTGACGCTGAGAAAGGCTGTGTGTGTCTTTAGGTTTTGTCTTAAGAGACCTTGTCAAAGTGGGACTGCAGTCTGGGCAAGGAAAGGACAACCATGCGGATCTGGCCTCATGACAAACAAGTGGGGTTGGCTTCTCGGGGAGACGGGAGCCAACTGGGAATGGAATCAGCAATGCCACCACCGTTTTCATGGTTGCATTAAATAAAAGGTGACTGCAGAACGCCAAGATTGGAAACAGGCTTGCATTGTGTTACCTCCAGGGAGTCACTGGCCTCACCTCTTGAAGGTCTTTTGACGCTGCAACTAAGGTAGAGTCTGGCTAAACAGATATTGAATAAAATTCTTAAGCCGGGGTTGGGGATTTAGCTCAGTGGTAGAGCGCTTGCCTAGCAAGTGAAAGACCCTGGGTTCCATCCTCAGCTCAAAAAAAAAAAAAAATTCTTAAGCCAAATGACCATTCTTAATGCAATCATGCAAACTTTCCTAGGCTGGCCTTGAATTTGATATCCTCCTGCCTCTAGCCTCCCAAATACTGGGGTTTATAGATAGGGGCCACATGCCCAGCAAAAGACTCTTCCGGGGGTGTACATTTTAGCAAAGCATGCGCTCTTCCAGTACAGAGCCCACTTGGACTCCCAGAGAAGAAAGGAGAGGCTGGGCACTTGAATCCTCAGCCCTGATGCCAGTACTGCTTCTCTGACCCTCCAGATGATTGGGTTGGCCCTTGGTGGCGCACACCTTTAATCCCAGTACTTGGGAGGCAAAGGCAGGTGGATCTCTGTGAATTCTAGGCCGGCCTGGTCAGTTCCAGGACAGCCGGGGCTATGTAGAGACTCTGTCTCAAACAATCAAAAAGACCTATGCTGTATTTGGAAATACACTGAAAATGAAGGCCCCTAATAGTGAGTGAGTGAGTGAGTGAGTGAGTGTGTGTGTGTGTGTGTGTGTGTGTGTGTGTGATGAGTGGCTCACACATGTAACTGCCCCACTGCTGCTGTTTGGACAACTCAGGGGTGCATTTTAAGGGATTTGCTGTTATTGACTGGCCTAGAATCAAAATGTAGCAGGACCAGACCTTACTTTTGGTTAAAAAACGAAAAATCCTATCTGTTACGACTTCATTAACGAGATTACTTCTCACCCTCCACTAGGGTCCCTCCATGTTGTAGCCACTGCCCTGTAGAATTGTACGAGCTGACCAGGTTACTTAGGAGTTCTCTTATGCCTGGTGCAGTTAGAAAGACCCTTCTATGGAGTTCTGTGCCCCCCAGATGGTCACCACGGCCCCCACCCACCATAACCAGACAGTTGCAGAATATTGCCTGTTTTCCTCACAAAGGGCTAGCCTCGAATGTCACCTGCCCTCTCAACTGAGTAGAGAGAGTACAGTCGTTTCACAGGTCTGGTCTCTTGGGCTCCATCTGAAGACTGCTGCCCACAGAGCTGAGGAGACTCGCATGCCGCCACCACCTCACAGAGGGCGACTGCACCGCTCTCGGAACCCTGACAGCTCCTGCTGCCTTGCCTCACCTCCCAAAGGACTCTGTTCAAAGCACCTAGACCCTGAAGGACTCTTCACAGCACCCAGAACTGTTTGCCTACTCATCTATCTGACTATCCAGGGCCTTGAAACCCCCTGTGTCCGGGGGACTGCTCATCTGACTTCCCGCTTCCTGGCAAGCTGCCCCTCCCTCCACTGGACAGGCGCTCTCCAGGTACACTTGTGTGCGGTGTGGACCTGGTGCCCACAGATGGCCTGGGCTCGCCTTATCTATGGCTCACCACTAGCTTTTCAGCACCTGTGCAGGTACCGCAGCAGGTTTGTCCCAGACTCCTTCTGTTTCTTTCTCTGCCACCCTCATGGAAACTCACACTTTAAAAGACAGCTAATTAGAACTTCGTAGACCCCCCCAACCAGGACTCTGCAAACAATGTTCGGAAGAAATAAATGCTCTGAAAACAATCAGCCACCAAAATAGTTCACACGCATGGTCCCTGTGCCCCCAGATTGGGTGTTGTTTGTTTTGGGTTTTTTTGGGGCTTTTTCATGTTACATCCATATCTGTATTTATATCTTATTTGTTTCACCTTCCAAGTGTATCATGGCAAATGTACAGATTTTTTTGTTGTTGTTAATAATGTGCTAGGATTTGCTAAAAAAGAAAATTTAAAAAAAAAAAAAAAAAAAAAAAGTTTGCCGTGGAGTATGAGACAATTCAGCTGAAACTGTGTGGTACTGTGTGAACCTTCTGGTGAGCTGCAATTTCTTGTCAGATTGTTATCATCCTGCTGTGTTGACAAAGACAATGAATGCACACCTCTTTGTGACATTAAAGGGTCAAGCCTCAGAAGGCCAAGTAGATCAGCTAGTAATGGCGCTCCCTGGACAATCCTGACAGGCTGAGTTTGACCTCTGAACCCACATAAACGTAGGAGAGAGCTAACTCTCCCAAGCTGTCTTCCTGCCTGCGCATGAGGGCCAGAGTTGAATCTCCTCCCCACCGTACACATACAATAATAATAATGGATTGAAAAAGGAAAAAAGGCCAGGCACGCCTTTAATCCCAGCATTCTGGGAGGTCTTCTCTCTCTGAATTCAAGGCCGTACTGAGCAACAAAGTGAGTTCCAGGAGAGCCATAAACTGTCAACAAAACACAAACACAAAACACCAACGTCTAGCTTGATGGTGCACACCTTTGATGCCAGCACTCAGGAGGCAGGGTCTACATAGCTGGTTCTATGCCAGCCAGAGCACATAGGCAGACCCTATCTCAAAAAAATAAATAAGCCAGGCGGTGGTGGTGTCATGCCTTTAATCCCAGAATTTGGGAGGCAAAGCCAGGTGAATCTGAATTCAAGGCTAGCCTGGTCTACAAAGTGAGTTCCAGGACAGCCAAGGCTACACACAGAGAAACCCTGTCTTGAAAGACAAAACAAAATAAAAAGTAATGGTGGTACATGCCTTTAATCTAGCACTTGGGAGGCAGAGGCCAGCCAGGGCTACATAGAGAGACCCAGTCTCCAGATTAAGAAAGGTCTAACTGTCTGGGAAACCCCTCTTCACCAATGCCTCCCATGAGCCCCTGCTGTGCCATGAGACAGAAAAGGGGCACATGGGGTATGAGTCGTTCTCCAGAGCAGCTGCAGGAGCAAGTGCTTGTCTGGACTCCATTTTCTTGGCCAAGCAACAGCACTCTCTTCTAGAAGAGTTTGAAGCAGGGAGGAAACTGACCCCTGCTCCAAGACCGGACCAGACCTCATGAGGGCAAGTGCTATCCTGCACTGTCTCGGCTCTACAGCTCTTGGACTTAGAGTAGGGTCTGGCCCTGGCTGCTGGGCACCAGCAGTAGTGTGACCTTAGGAGAGAGGAAGGACACAATATAGTGGCTCCACATGTCCTTGAAGCCTTTTAAAGTGTATTTCTTGATTTCTAAAATCGTTGTTAAGAATGTAATGTGCCATCTTGGGGTGTGTGTGTGTGTGTGTGTGTGTGTGTGTGTGTGTGTGTCCTCTCCTTCCACCGTGTGCGTCCAGGTATTGAACTCAGGTTCTCAAGCTTGGTGGCAAGCACTTTCACCTGCTGAGCCCTCTCACCTCCATCTTGGCTCTTTAAGAGTGTATTTCGGTGGCATTAAGTTCACTCAGCGCTCAGCCGTCCACTGTAGTGGTGAAGAGTCTCCAGAACTCAAACCATCTACTACACCGACTCCAGTCCCCACCACTGCACTCCCTGAGGGGTTTCTGTGTGTGCACATGTGTGCAGGTGTATGTGTGGTGTGCATGCAGGCCAGAGGACAGCCTCAGGTGGTGGTCTTCACATGCTGTCCACTTTGGTTTTTCTTTTTGAGACAGGGTCTCTCACTGATAGGATTTTTCCCAAGTAGGCTAGGCTGGCTGGCCAAAGAGTCCCGGGCATCTCTATTTCCTGTCTCCATTTCTCCTGCATTAGGAGTACACAGCACTGTGTTTGACTTTTTAATGTGCGTCCTGGGAACAAACTCAGGTACTTTATTGGCTAGGGACCCCCGTCTCTGAGTGTAACCTCTACATTACGTAATTCTCAGAAACAGTCAAACACAGCGTTTCACCTTTTTAATGACTGTCCTAATTTTTTTTTTTTTTTTTTTTGAGCTGAGGATTGAACCCAGGGCCTTGTGCTTGCTAAGCAAGCGCTCTACCACTGAGCTAAATCCCCAACCCCTAATTTTTTTTTTTTTTTTTTTTGATGTGGGTCATAATGTCCTCACAATTCCCCCAGGGTAGAGCAAGTGTCACAATATCCTTCTTTTATAAGGCTGAATAACACCTGGATAGACCCAGTCCTGGAGTCTCACAAAGGATATTGAGGTCTTAGTTTTGAGAGACTAGGGTAGAATTGTGAGTTCAAGTCCAGCCTAGGCTATGTAGTAAGCACCCATCTCGGAGATCAAGACAGGAACCATTTGGCCGAAGTGCTGTGGGAACTTAGAGGTGATGTCAAGTCAAGCAACTCTTGGCAGCTGGTGACCTGCCCTGCTCCCTCTGTGGACTGGAGTACACAGGGTGGTGATGTCACCCACACCCCTCCCTGCATACTCGAGTTCCATTATTCATTAGCAAGTGTGGAAAGACCCTGAGAGAGGAAGCATGGGCTCTGTGTTCTGTCTGGTGTGCCAAGCCCAGCACCCGACAGAATCGCGACTCCTTTTCCAGGAGGCAGCCAAGCAGAGCCAGTTCTAGGAAGTTGGCAGATGTCCCCTGAGCGGGGACAGATCCCCTGGCTGTTCTCGGCTCTGGGGGTTGAACTTCTAGCTTTCTACTTAGCTTTGAAGGAGGTCATGCAAGGGGTCTGAACCCCCTGAAACTGCTAAGGGTCTCAAGATGAGAATCTCTGGCTTGAAGTCCCTTTATGCTTATGACATCTTCACATTAGCAGTAAGGGTGACTGAGCACTCAACATCCTTTGTGGGGTATTTGATGCTTTTAAAAAAAATTGTAATTAGGGTTGATGAGATGATTCAGTAATGAAGGGGTGTGCTACAAAGCCTGGGACCCACAGTGTGGAAGGCAAGAACTGACTCTTAAAAGTTATCATCTGACCTTCACAGAGAGAGGGGGCGGGGGAGAAAGACAGACAGACAAAGACACACACAATTTTTTTTTTTTTTTTTGGTTTTTCGAGACAGGGTTTCTCTGTGTAGCTTTGGTGCTTGTCCTGGGTCTTGCTCTGTAGATCAGGCTGGCCTTGAACTCACAGAGATCCATCTGCCTCTGCCTCCCAAGTGCTGGGATTAAAGGCGTGCGCCACCACCACCCGGCTCACAATTTTTTAAATGTAGGCAAGGGGCTGGAGAAATGATTGTCAGCAGTTAAGAACACTGGCTCCTCTTTCAGAAGACCTGAATTCAATTCCCAGCACCCACTGGTAGCTCACAGCCATCAATAATTCCAGTTCCAGGGGATCACATGCCCACTTCCGACTTTCAGGGCACCAAGCATCCATGTGGTGCACATACATACATATCTGAGTACAAACTCTTAAGCACATAAAAAAAGCACTTCACAAACTAAAAATGGAGATAAGGTCCCTTTTGTTTCTGCCATTGAACAGCACCAGCAGGTTTCCAGCCAATCTTGTCTCTGGCTCCCATCAGGCCATGGGCATGCTGGGATAACAGACACAGGGCCACCACAATGGCTGTTTACTTGGATCCAGGAGTTGAACTCAGGCCGTCTGGCTTTTGCAACAAGTATGTTTTACCAGCTGAGCCCTCTCACTGGCCCATCCGATGTTCCTGAAGAATTCTCTCTCCGATGTGGCTTATTACAGATCTGCAGATAATAGAGCTGCTGTCCTGTTCCAGTTCCAGATGGGGAAACTGAGGCACCAGGAAAACCCCAGCTGGAGAGTAACAGATGGAGCCAGGGCCAGCCCTAGGCTTCTCCCTACCAGCTCAGCCCCTCCCTTCACACCCCAGTGGGCCATTTGCTTTCCCTACAGTTATAGCGACATCTGGGTCCTTGCATACATCAGAACCATGGGGAGCTCCAGCACCTTAGAGCATTGGTGAGCCTGAATGGATTCCTACCTAGCAAGTGCCCAAGTGATGCCGAATCTGCTGGCCTGTGTCTCAACCTTCATGACCATTCTATTGTCTGGAATCTAGACTGTGGCAGAAAAATAGCACTAGGTCTCAGGGAACTTAGCCTAGGGGCTACCTTGCCTCCTGTGGTGGGTAACTATAGCAACGATCAACAACACCATAACAAGGACCATTGGAAGTGAAATAGGCTAGGCTGGGGAGATAGCTCAGCTGGTAAAGCGCTTGTCAAGTTCAGTGCCCAAAACCCATGTAAAAAGTTGGGTATGGTGGCGCACCCTTGTAACTCCAGTACTTGAGAGGACGCCTGGAGAGCCCTTGACTAATGTGTTAGCTCCATACCAATGAGAGACCCTGCCTCAAAAATAAGGTGGGTAGCAATCCTGAGGTTATCTTCTGGCCACCACATATGTGTGCACATGCATGCACACACACACCCATGTACCAACACACATGCATACACACACACACACACACACACACACACACACACACACACACACACACACTATTAAGTGAAATAGGTACCATGTTAGAGAGAGCACAGGTAGAATTGTCCAGCCATGCTGAGAGCACAATGCCCTCTGTTTAGGGATGGACTTCCTCCCTGACCTCTCTGGTTCCTCCTGTATTTATTAACTCACACTTTGGAGGTTCCAGGCAAGAGCGAACAAAGGTCATGTGAATGGGCATCTAATCCTGGATTATGTATTGAAATGCATCCACTCCATGTCCTCCTCTGATGTGGGTCCTGCTGCCAGGCTATGGTCCCAGAAGCTGGCTCCTCCTCAGACCCCTTCCTGTATGTATGTCCTGGATGCAAACCAATGATGCCCCTGCCTCCCTCCATGTCCTACTAAGGCCTGAGTTCCAGAGGGACCAGTCAGGCAGGTGTGGGGTGGAGTGAGAAGGCACCTGGTTCAGGCTCTGAGCCTCTTCACGTCCTCCCCTAGAAGAGCCTAGAGAGCGCCTGAGGCACGTCTGATGCCGTACCTGATCAGTGTCTATTGATCTTCCTGGTCTATACCTGGACACCTCAGGCTGCAGTATCAGTGATAAGAGCTTACTGTCCCCCGGGATCTGTTCCAGAGAGCTATCTGCAATCAGTCTCTGAGGCAGGAGCCCTGATTACTCCTGTTTCATAGACAGGAGACAGGCACAGCAAGGTCAAGTACCTTGCTTGGGGTCACACAGCTACTAAGAAGCAGATCTGGTATTCAAATGCAGAAAGGCCAGTGAGCAAGGGTTCTTGCTGCCAAACATGACCTCATGACCTGAGTTCTATCTATCCCTGGAACCCACAGTGGGAGGAGAGAATCAACTCCTGCTGATTGTCCTGTGGCCTCTGCATGTGTACTGTGGCACACACACACACACACACACACACACACACACACACACACACGCATACTCTGAGGCCTTCTCTCACTTTCTCTGACCCACCAGTCCATTTCCTACCCCTGACTCTTGTTAGTAAATTCTTGGGCCCTGGCTGGTCTGACCAGCTCAGTTGGTCAGGCCACCAAACTCACAGTTAACCTCCTGCAGAACCTCTAGGAAGCACTAGCAGGCAGGGCCTGATGGGAAAGGGGAGCACACACTAGTTTAGGAGACCATGGGGCTGCAGAGAAGGAAAGAGCAGTTTATTTCACTGATTGTTTTGAGCCTGGGTATCTCTTGTATCTCAGGCAGTCTAGAACTCTATACCTACTGGAAGATGACCTTGAACCTCTGATCCTCTTGCTTCTACTTCCAGAGTGCTATGGTTACAGGTGTGCTCTGCCACATCCTGTTTGTTTGGTGTTGCACTAGAACCTAGGACCTTATGCATGCTAGGCAAGCACTCTACCAACCGAGTCCTACCCCTAGCCTCAAGTTCACTGATGTTGATGGGTGGCTTCCTAATTTGGATTCATGGGTATTTGTTGTTGCTGCATGCCAGAAGGGGACCCCAGATCTCATTGTAGATGGTTGTGAGCCACCATGTGGGTGCTGGGAACTGAACTCAGGACCTCTGGAAGAGCAGCCAGTGCTCTTAACCACTGAGCCATCTCTCTAACTCCGTTCATGGGTATTTTATGATTGCTTGTAACAAATGTATTCTTCTCTTTTGCACATCACAAATTTTATAATTTATCATTATAACTTATTATTATTAGTGTGTGGCATATATATGCAAGTGGGGGTGCACTCACCCATGAAATCTTCCACAGGAAGACATTGGGTGTCCTGCTCTATCGTCTCCCTCATTCCCTTGAGACAAGGTCTCACACTGAACCTTGAGCTAGGCTCGCAGCCAGCAATCATCCTGTCTCTGCCCCACACAATACTGAGTTACAGGCATGTACACAGCTATGCTCAACTTCCTGCATAGGTGCTGGGGATCCAAACTCAGGTGCCCAAGCTTCACTGAGACACCTCTCCAGCCCCAGTCCTGGCTTTTTTAAAACTCGGGTTCTGGGGATCAAGCTCAGGTCCTTGTACATACAATGTGAGCACTCTGCCAGTGGTGTCCTCTCCCCAACATAAATTTCTGTTACAGTAACAGAAAACAGACAAGACAGGCCCTGAACAGCAACCATCTGACAATTTGTCCCCTTTAGCTCCTGTTCCAAATCAGTCTGTTTCTCTCCCACATGGTTCTGCTTCCTAATGAAGGCCAAAGGAAAACAGTCCTGTCATCCAAGGTGTTACTGGTCACAGAGGCTTTCCCAACCAAGCCTGAGGTAGAGGAGAGAGGACCCAAGAAAGACCCACTGAAAGAGAACTCACCAGCTCTTGGAAGTAACCAGATGCACAGGGAGAGACTGAGGAGACTCGGCTTGCTCAATGCCCTTCCCAGCCAGGATGCTTCTCTACCTCTGAGCCCAAGCAGCTAATGGTACATTTGCGAAGAAAGGAATTTTCACGACTACAATGATCCCTGTACCCAAACCATACTCCTGACTTGAGAGTTTCCTGACTCAGGGCTGGGCTGCAGCTCAGTGGTCGACATTTGCCTAGAACACAGGAGGCCCAAGTTCAATCTCCGGCACCACAGAGGGACAGATCGGGCATTGGCAGGGGAATTCAGTACTAGGGTTCACAGATGTCAGGGTGTTGTATCCATTATGTAATAAGCACTAGTTCATTGAAACAACAATAACAACAGAGGTGATTTATGCATTCATTTACTTATCTAGTTAGCTTGCAGTACTGGGGATGTAACCCAGTGTGCCTTCGATCACTCAGAAGCTATGCCTGCAGGTCAAAGCAGATGTAAGAGGGGGCAGGACTGAAGAGATGCAGACTGATTCCCAGCACCTACTTGAGGCAGCTCCAGAGCATCTGACACCCTCTTCCGTCTCTGTAGGCACCTGCACTCACTCACACATGCTCATACCCACACACATCGTTAAAATAAAATACAGGCCTTTTGAAATGTTAAAGTAGAAGTTATTGAAAGCTTCATGGAGTAAGATTATTCTGAATTTTATTCATTAATTTATGTACTTATAGCGTGTGTGTGTGTGTGTGTGTGTGTGTGTGTGTGTGTGTGTGTGTGTGTTTGGGTGTACACACTATGGGATGTTTGCAGAGGCTGGACAACTTGCTAAAATTTGTTCTTTTCTTCCACCATGAGGGTCCCCACATCAAACTCAGGTCATTGGGGTTGGTGGCACCTTTACCTGCTGAGCCATATGAAATGCAAGTCTAACTTCTGAGGGAACCCAGAGGGACAGTGGGGGCTACCATAACAAACTTTGTCACTTGTGAAGATATAAATACAAGTTTTCTCTAAGGTGACTAGTCAATGTCAAATCCTGAATTTATAAGACAAAGCTAGCTGTGGTGGCTCCCACCTATAATCTTAGTATGAGGGAGGCTGAGGAGGAGGAGGATCCCCAGTTCAAGGACAGCCTGAGCGACACAACAAGACTCTGAATCAAAAAGAAGTAAAGAGGGCGGGAGAGATGTCTCGGTGGTCAAAAGCACTTGCTGTTCTTGCAGAGGACAAGTTTGGTTCTCAGCACCCACATTTGGGGGCTCAGAACCTCCAGCTCCAGGGGAGCTGACACTGTCTTCTGGTCTTTGTTGGCTCCTACATAAGCATGTGCACATAGACACACATACAATAATAATAATAATAATAATAATAATAATAATAATAACGACAACATAATGATGATGATGTTAATGATAAGTCTTTTTTTAAAGAAATTATAAAGTAAAATTCCAAATTTGTATTTCAGGGTGTGGTTTTATTTTTAAACCTCCTTCCCCTGACCACGTCTCATGGGTATAATAAACAAGAGTGGGGGAGCTCTAGCTGTGGGGAGTAATCCACACAGTGCCCGTTAGGGGCCTCGCTTTAGAGGACACACTGAGTCAGCTCACCTCCGGGTATTTTCCCATAACCTCCACCACCAGTGACATGGAGAACAGAACTGCCTTACATACTTACCTTGCTCTGAGGCGGTCCGGGAAATGTAGTTTGGGGTTTTGTTTGTTTGTTTGTTTGTTTGTTTTGGTTTTTTTGAGACAGGGTTTCTCTGTGTATGCTTTGCGCCTTTTCTGGAACTCACTTGGTAGCCCAGGCTGGCCTGGAACTCACAGAGATCCGCCTGCCTCTGCCTCCCTAGTGCTGGGATTAAAGGCGTGCGCCACCACCGCCCAGCATTTGTTTTGTTTTTTAATCTAGCTGAGTGTTGCTCACACCGCAAGATGATCAGGATTTTCAACTGGGGATGGAACTCTGTGGTAGAGAGCTGGCTTGGCAGAGGCCAGGCAGGCCTTGGGCTCCATCTTCAGCACTATCCACATGGCAGGAAGTCCTCCCTGGGAAGACATGACATCTAGGCCCACCTCATAAGGTTATAAAGACAGACCAAAGTACAACCCCAGCACAAGTCACCCTGGAAACAGATGCATTTGCTGGGCATACTTACGAGCATGGGGGGGTCACCAGCACAAGTGTGGGGGCCCCCAATACATCGCCCAGCATGGATGATGGCTTCCCCACAAGAGGACTCAGTTCAGTCAACCTTCCCCAGCCCACATACCCTAACACCTCCCAAGACGAATGAGGGCAAAATTGCATACAAATGGCTGGAGGGAGTGACAAGTCTCAGGTGAGAGTCCAGTGTCTGTCCCCACCCTACCCGCTTCATGGGGGGGGGGGGATGTAAACAAGCACTGAAACCCCACTGACTTGGAGAAGGTGGCAGATTTTTCGCAGAGGCCCTCCCTTGTTATATAACAACACCCCAAAGGAATATCAAACAACGCAAAGAAAGGATAAAAAAAAAAGAAACCAAGAAGAGAAAGGTCTTCTGTGGGAACCTCTAACGTCCCCAAAGGACTTTATCTCTCGAATTTCTAGAAAGAGAAAGAGGGTCTTCATGGAAGCCAGGGTGCTCCCCTCTGCAAAGGAGAATGGGAAATGTAGCTATCGGGTTTTGTGTTTGTTTGGTTTGGTTTTTGCTTTTTTCTTGTTGTTTGCATTGATTTTTACATTCAGATTGAGGGCCAAGGATATAGCTCGGTTGGTAGTAGTTGCCCAGTATGTATAAAGCCCTGGATTCAGTCCCCAGTACCACATACGTCAGCCATGGTGGTGCACACCTGTAATCCCAGCTCTCGGGAGGTGGAGACAAGGGGAGCCGGGGCCAAAGCTGTTGTCAGCTGCATGATGGGTTTGAGGCTAGCCTGAACTACATGGGACCCTGTAAAACAGACTCCAAGGAAGGGAGCAACCCCTCCCACCCCCCACAATTGTGTGGAGTCAGTATATCTCATGGATTCTCAGACATCAGTTTTGTTCTCACTTTTTCTATCTCCACAGTTTGGATGCCGCTGACAAGTTAGTGAAACTTGGTTGGTGGGCTGTTTTGCCATATGCCTGGTGTTGTAGATGATGTAGATGGACCCTACCACCCTCCACTCCCCTTCCACTCCCAGGCTCCCCACCCTCCTTCAGATCCACTTCTTTTTTTTGTTGACAACCCACTGAGTCCAGCTAGTGCTCCCTGCTGGAATGTTGATCGGTTTTGCTGGCTGGATACAGGGCCGGGAATAACAGTGGCACGTAGTTAGTTCATGGGTGCAATGTCTCCTGCAGAAGCCAGCATTTCACAGCCTTCCTCCCATCCTCTGGCTCTTACATCCTTTCTGCCTCCTCTTCCATAACGTTCTCTTCTCTGAGGCTGGGAGAGGGTGTTGATACAGTCGTCTGTCCTTAGTTAGCACTTCGGCCAATTATGAGTCTCTGTATTAAGTGCTGTTTACTGTGCTTCATGGTTTTTGGGGGTTTGTTGTTTTGCTTTTGGAGGGAGGTCTTATTTAGCCCATGGTGGCCTGTAACTGAATTCATTATGTAGCCGAAGCTTGTCCTGGACTTCGGATACTTCATCTCTCAAGTGCTGGCATCACAGGAGTGTGCCATCATATCTCTGTCTCTTCTCTCCTCCTCCTCTGTCTCGTTCTTTTGTCTTTGCTGAGATACAGGGTCTCACTCTATAGCCCAGGCTAGGCTGAACCCACAGTGAGCCCCATGCCTCAGCTTCCTACATGCTGGGATTATAAGAGTGAGCCACTGCACTTGGCTCCCCCGATGCTCTTGATGGCCCAAAGCACAGCCCAGTTTACAAAAGCAGCAACATACACAAAGTGCATTCGATGGGGATTGGGGAAGAGCTGGGCACTGATCTGAGTTCGGGCCCTCTGGAAGAGCTGCAAACACCCTTAACCACCAGGCTATCTCCGTAGCCCATAAATGGTACCTTGTCATATGAACAAGATGCTGGACCAGGCAAGTCTCTCAGTGGATGGAGTGCTGGTTTAGCTGGCACTACAGCCTGGTTCCATCTTCAGCACTGCATAAACTGAACGTGGTGGTGCACACCCATAATCTCAGCAGGTTGGAGGCCTGAGGATCCGAAGTTCAAAGTCATCCTTAGCTACACAATAGAGTTTAAGTTCAGCCTGAGCTAAGTGAGAATCCCCAGTGGGGGTGGGGAGAGAAGATGCACAGTTAATGAGAATGTCTCGAAAGCCCCCTCTCTCTCCCACTCACTTTCTATTCCCATGACAAGCTGTTTTCAAGTCCAGGCTAGCCCTGAACTTGCCATCCTCCTGCCTCTGTCTCCTGAGATCATGATTACAGTGTTCTCATGTTGGTTCAAACACAGTGGCATAGCTTACACGGAGGGCGTCTTGGAGTCACGGGATATACTGTGCAAGCATGGACAGGCAGAGAGTCCTGTTACCGACTTTCCTCATTGTTGAGACTAACTATCTGGCAAAAGCCATCAGAGGGACATATGAAGACAGAAGAGGAGAGGAGAGGAAGGAAGGAAGGAAGGAAGGAAGGAAGGAAGGAAGGAAGGAAGGAAGGAAGGAAGAAGGAAAAAAGGAAGGAAGGAAGGAAAGAAGGGTTTCTGTTGGCTCATGGTTTGAGATGACACAGTCCATGTCATGATGGCAGAAGCTTGAGACATCTAGTCACATTATGTCCATCAGGAAGTCAGAGAAGGAAAAATCTGGTGCTCAGCTCATTTTCACCAAGGCTGCACCCCATGGAGCAGTGCCACCCACAGCTAGGGAATATCTACCCATCTCAGTTAAACCAATTTAGAAAACTCGCTCTGTCTTACATAGGCGATTCTAGATCCTGTCAAGTTCACAAGTAATATTGACCATCATATCAAGTGCTCACACTAATACTTTTGAACAACACATTGAAGAATTGGACCCCTGACCCTGCAGCTATCTGATGCTGGGAGCCAGAACCCTGCATGGGTGTGGGTGTTTTGTTCTGGGATCCAAAGTCACAGTGGACAGGGCAAGGGCTATCCAATGAGTCAAGATTAGTTGCCAGAACTCCCAAGGAACAGAAGAGGAGTGTGTTTCCTTGGGAGCCCCAGGGTCTTGCAGAACCCCAGGGCCCTCAGCTGATCTGTGGCTCAAAACATCCATTAAGAGCATTTGCTGGGGGCTGGAGAGATGGTTCAGTGGTTAAGAGCACTGGCTGCCCTTCCAGAGGATCTGAGTTCAATTCTCAGCACCCACATGACAGCTCTAAACTATCTCTAACTCCAGTTCCAGGAGATCTGACACCTCCATACCAAGGCACATAAAATAAAGCTAAATTATTTATTTTTTTTAAAAAAAGAGCATTTGCTAATCTTGCAGTGGACTTGAGTTCTAGCACCCACATGAATTAGCTCACAACCACATAACTCTAGCTCCAGGGGAGCTGACACCCTCCATAGACAGACTTTCTTTTCCACTGCCAGTCCCAAATAACGACACGGAGACGTCTTATAAATCATGAAAGCTTAGCTTTAGCTTAGGCTTGTTTCAACTAGCTCTTATAACTTAAATTAACCCGTTTATATTCATCTATATCATGTCACGTGGTGTCACCTCATCTCCCCATGCTGCGCATGCTGCTTTCTCTGCATATGACTATCACCTGCCTTCTTCTTCCCAGAGTTCTCTCTGCCCGGAAGTCCCGCCCATACCTCCTGCCCAGCTACAGGCCATTCAGCTTTTTGTTACACCAATCACAGCAATACATTTTCACACAGTGTACAAATATCCCACAACAGCCCTCTTCTGGCCTCTGTGGGCACCTGCACTCACATGCCACACCTACACACAGGCATACAAACATACAGATAATTAAAAATAAAACCATCACTAGGAAGCGATTTGGCTTGGTCTTTGGGGACTCTCCGTGGCCAGTGTCTTCCAGCTTCTTTCTAGTCTTTCTCGTTCTCAGGTGGGAGCAGCAGACAGGGCCTTGCTTCTCCATGCAGTCTTCACTAGCTCCGTTGTTCCTGGCTGCACTGCCCCCAAGCCTTACAGGTTTGGCCATGCTGCTGAGCCTCGGAGCTTGGGGTTTATCAGTGATGTGGGACAGTGATGCCCTCAGGAATGTGAAGACCTGCCAGGGAAGCTCATGTCTTCTGTCCCTCCTCCTGTGACGAGAGAGGGGGTTCCTATGGTCTGCTCAGACTTTCCTGCCGCTGCTCCGGGCCCCTGAGGGAGAGGTGCTGCACATGGTCCCTCTCAGAGGCTGGTACTTGCAACCAGGGACGTTTGCAAAAGGAGGTGTGACACTGTTAAGAGGCTTCTTTGGCCCCAGAGGGAAGGCACTGTGCGGAAGTGCAAGTGGCCAGCTCCCCCCAGGACTACTCCCTGGGTCTGCTCAAGAGAGCAGGTAGGGCAGCCCTGTGAGCATGAGAAGCTCCAGGGCTGAGGGTACAGCTCAGCAGGTAGATAGAGTACCAATCTTGTTTGCTTGAGGCCTGGATTTTAATCCCCATTCTATAAACCTGAGTGATGGCAGTTGTCTGTGATCCTGGTGGGAAGTAGAGGCAGGAACATCAGAAGTTCTAGATAACCATTGGCTCTATAAGAATTCAAGGCAAGCCTAGGCTACAGGAGACCCTTTATCCAAAAATAATGACCTCTTACATGGTTGGTATACACATGAGTTATTGACAGGTTATGGTATAGTTTGTGGGGTTTTTTGCTTTGTTTTGTTTTGTCTTGTTTTTGTCAGGCTGGGGTTGGACTCAGGGCCTTGTGCATGCTAAGCTCACACTATCCAATTGAGCTGTATCTTAGCCTGTTTCTTTATACACGTGGGGTGTGTCTTTGTAGTTAGTGTGTACTTCACACTCCCAGCACGCCAGTGGCCCTTTGTGGCCAGAGGGTACCATGGTGAGTGTTGTTGACTATTGACTTCTAAAACTTGCCAAAGGGACACCTTCCCCTGCCATTTAAATTTTTGTTCTTTTTGAGGTAGTATCTCCTGTATCCTAGGATGGCCTTGAACTCTCTGAGGGTGATCTTGGACTTCTTTCTAATCCTCCTGCCTTTAACTCCAGAGTGCTGGGATGATAGCCATGCATCACTGTGACTGGTTTTATGGAGTTCTGAGGATTGAATTCAGGGCTTTGTGTGTGCGAGGCAAGTACCCTACCAACTGTGCCACGTTACACTTACAAGTAAGCGTAACACAGTACGGCCTTTTTTTGTACACAAATAAGTTCCTTATACTTATTTGCGGTTTCTTTTTTATTACAATTTATTACTTATTGTGTGTGTGTGTGTGTGTGTGTGTGTGTGTGTGTGTGTGTACAAGTGTCTGTGTGTGCTGGTGTACTCATGGCATGGCGTACGATGTGGCAGCAGAGGGTAAGTTGTATGAGTCAGGGATGGAACTCAGATGGTCCGGCTTGGCAGCAAGCGCCTTTATCTGCTGAGCCACCTCACCTGCCCTTGCTTTGGGTTTCTGTTCCGTGCGACAGAAAAGAATTGTAAACAGCTCCTGAGGTACACACTGGTGGTAACTGCTGAAGTAACTGGACAAGGCATTAGAGGCGCCCAGCCAAGAGGAGCTTCTGGTAAAGTTCGCTCTACGTCACACACGCCCCTTCACCCACAGGTACTTGACAGCGCCAAGAGGCTTCAGCATCTTTGTCGTAAGCGATGGCTCCAAGTTCAGAGAGCATGCCAGGTGCGGGCATGCCCAGCTGACGTGTCTCATCCAGGACAAGGCACTTGGCATGCCGCTGCCATCTGGTCTCTGGAGTCCCCAAGGCTGGGAGGCCTTATGGCTTGACTGGACCCCCTGCCCACTGCTTCCCAGACTCCCTCACAGCTGCTGGCCCTTGAGTGCCTGACACCTCCATACAAATGCTTACACATGCTTCCTCGTGCCAAATCCCAGCCCCTCCCCAGGCTGTATGAACTCCTATTCTCCCATTCAAATCATATTCCTAGAGGGCAGGCCTTAGAGTCAGGGTGATGTCCAGGAAAAACTGGGAGCCCCTTGTGGAACTGTTCAATGGGTGGCTCCTGGGACTCTGCAGGAATGGAGAGCTTATTTTTGTTCTTGAAGGACCCTGGGGTTGATTCTCGGGGCAGACACACATGCTGATCATAAGGAGCTTTTTCCTGTACCCGGTGAAGACAGGGACTCAGGACTTGATGACAGACAGGGACTGTGGTTATCAAAGTGCAGGGCTATGTCCCAAGTGCCAGCAGGGACCTGGGTGCACGGACTAGACCCAAGTCCCAGCTGTGGTGTCTACCTCCTGAGCCTCAGACTCTTTGTAAGATAGGAAAATAGGTCAAGAAGATCCTGGCCACTGGGCTGGTGAGATGGCTCAGTGGGTAGGGTGTCTGTCTCCAAGCCTGACAACCTGGGCTAGATCCCTGGAACCCACATGCTGGAGGGAGAGAATTGACTCTATGCAAGTTGTCCTCTGAGTCACCCAAGGGCTGTGTCATGCACAAATTAACTTAAAACCTTTTTTTTTTTTTTTTTTTTTTGAGACAGAGTTTCTCCGTGTAGCCTTGGCTGTCCTGGAACTCGCTTCATAGACCAGGTTGGCCTTGAACTCACAGAAATCTGCCTGCCCCTGCCTCCCAAGTGCTGGGATTAAAGGCGTGTGCCACCACTGCCTGGCCAAATAAATGAATTTTTAAAAAGCAATAAAAAGTCAATATTCCAGGTCATATGCAAATCACAGACATTTACAAAACAGAGGCAGGAAAAGGTGGTTCATCTGCATATCTGTTCTCTCTATAGCAGACTAATTGTATCCCAAAAGACTGAGAAGTCAAAAGCTCAAGTTCATCATTATCCTCCCAGCAGGAATCAAAAGGCTGCTCTGGCTTCCTGAGAGAAGTTGTGTGGTCACCTGGCACACACCTGGTCAACAGGTTCTGCTTTTCCTTTCCCCTGGAGCTTACTACAGCCCAGAAAGTAAGCCTCACTCTTCCCAGTGTTAGGTCCTCAGGGCCAGTGTTCATTCAGCAGTCATCTTAGCTTGCTCTTTGGAGGGTTCCGGCGATCTTTGTGTTGGCTGGAGCATTGAGGGGCTGGGATGCCCGAAGGCAGGTGAGGCCCCTCTATCTCTGATAGAACATTGGCTGTTATGTCAGACCTGGGGCTGAGGGAGAAGCTTCCTCGTACCCTGGGGATCTGGCTGGGCCTACTCTAGCATTACTTCCATGAAAAGCTTTAAGGAGCCCTGTTGGAAGGGAAGAAGAGAGAACTAATAGAGACGCACAGTACAACCAACCTGGGATAAATTAACCCCACGTGGTCCCAGCCCTTGGCGTGTGCTTGTCTTTGTGGATTCCCTTTCTCCAGTTATTAGCACGTGATGTGTGCTCACCTGGAGGTCTTCCTCCATTCACAGATACAACCGTCTATTGCTGCTTTGCTATTAGCTTCACCCCCCACCCACCCACATCCTGGAAACCTCCCAAGTCCTGCTGTCACCCCACCCCCACCGTTCCCGTAAATAGTTTCTACTTCTTGAGTTTGTTGGTTTGTTTTTTTGAGACAAGGTTTCTCTGTGTAGCGCTGGCTGTCCTGGAACTCGCTCTGTAAACCAGGCTGGCCTGGAACTCACAGAGATCTGTGTCCTCAGTGCTGGGATCAGGCTGGCTAGTTTTTACTTCTTCAGTGACAGTGGCCAGTGTCGGCTGGCTGCTCACCCACTGGCCTTGCTAGAATGACGAGAGCGTCTGGAAGGACTGGCTGGTTGGCATTTTCCTAGGGTGCTCTCTGCCTGAACACCTCTACACCTGTCATGGTTCCTAATGGGGAACTTATCAGGATGTTCATTACAGAATTCTTTAGTATCAATATCTAGGAGATTGGAAGGATAGACAAAGGTGACCGCTTCTTCCAGTTTCTCCATGGGACCTCTGGGGCTAAAATGGCCTCCGCATTGTCCTACATCCAAAGAAATGGGTGTGATAGCCTCAGGAATGTTGACCACCCCCTGGAGACATGTGACTTCCAGGAGCATCCAGTGCAGCAGAGGTGGTCCCTGGAGAGGCAGACAGGGAGTGACATCCTCACAGAGCAGCGACCTGCAGCTGGAGAGAGGTTGGGGCCAGCCAGGAAAGGAGGACTTGCGTATCTGTGCAGTCTCAGGCCGTGAAGGGCTCAGGTCGCCAGACTCATTCAATTATTTCCCAAAAGGAGAATGTAGCCTTACCGAGGCTCCAGGGCATGGCCTGTGGGTCCAGCTCCAGGGGTTGTACAACTTCCTACCTGCCCATGCCCACTGTTCACACTCAGCCAGACCCATCTTTCTAAAAGCAAAGTATAAACAACATCAAAACCTTAAAGGGCCAGAAAGATGGTCAAGGTGCTTGCTGGCCTGTCCTGAGGACCATAGTGAACATGGCACATTGGTAAGGGTGCTTGCGGCCCATACTGAAGACCTGAGTTCGATCCTCAGATCCCCATGGTGGAGAGAGAAGAAATGACTTCTGCAAGTTGTCCTCTGAACTTGACACACACCAAGGTACAATGCTGCACCCCTTGCCCCCCACACAGAGGGGTAGGGTAGGGAGGGAGAGAGAGAACTATAAACTAAAAAACAATCATAAGGGAAGGAAGTGGGGGAGACATTGGAAAGAGACCCCAGCCTCCTGTGTCTGTTGCCCCGGCCACTTCACCCCTCTTCTGTAGGTCACACGAGCCACTTTGTCAGAGCAGGGTTGTCACAAGCCTTGTGTCTCTGTAACTACTTTCTCTTCAGATGCTTGCTAGGCACATCTGGACTCCAACTAAGAACAAACTCTGGGCTCTGAGTAACACGCCTGGGTTGTCTATTTTATTTTATGGAAAGGTCTCCTGTATTTCCGTAACTTTCTGTGTAGCAGAAAATGACCTTGAACTTGTGATCGGCCTCCACTAGCGCTGGGATAACTAGTCTGTTCTACCGCACCTGGGCTTAGAACCCAGAGCTTTGTGTATGTTAGGCGAGCAGTGAACTGCATAAACGCCTAGCTACGGAATTAAAGACAAGAAAAGAGGGGGAAAAAGGCCATAACATCAATGTTCAGCGCAAGGAAAAACAACAGCAATCTTAAGGCGACCCAGAGTGCCTAGGTACTCCTGCCATGGACAACTGCCCTGTGGCTCTGGGGATCTGCCCTGGGCTCGGCGTCGGGGCTGAGAGGCGAGCAGGCCGCAGCGAGGGTGGCCGTGTCCCCAGGGTCAGCGGCTGGGAGCGATCCGGGAAAGGCACAGGACGGCTCAGCCAGGTGTGGCCAGCGCCGCCCTCCCGCCGCGCTAGCCGTGGGGGGCGGACCTGCGGTAGCCACGCCCCAGAACGCCACGCCCACCCGAGGCCCATAAAAGGCGCCGCCCGGCGGCTGCTCGGGTTCGAGTGCTGCTTTGGGCTGGACTGACTGCTGGTGGCCAGCGACGCGGCGTCCAGCTCGGTGCCACGCCCCAGCCGGTGCTGCGGGAGCCCAGCCATGCTGTTCTGGCACACGCAGCCTGAACACTACAACCAGCACAACTCTGGCAGCTACCTGCGGTAAGACCGGGCAGCACCTGCCTGCGATCCGGGTCAGGGCGCCGACGGATCAGTGCGGCCTCCAGGGTGGGGACCCTCCCGGAGACCCCCTGGGTGCCGATCGGGGAGGCGGCGCGCTGATGCCCGCGGGGCGACTCTGCGAGGTCTCCCTGTCGCTCGCAGCGTCCCCGGCCGGGTCCCGCAGCCTTCCCTCTTCCTTCTCCACTTGGAGAAATAAACTTGCCACATCCATCAGGAGCTCCTGGGTCCCGGGAAGCCAGGCCCCGCTCTTTGCTTTCTGCGGCCGGTAGAGGCCCACAGGTGGGTGGCGGGAGCCGGTCTGCGTTGCAGCCTTGCGGGCCGGGGCTCCAAGGGGCTAGCCGTCCCTGCCGGGGTGAGCTTGGTGTGGCCCCCAAGGCCCCGGCTTCACCGAAATCTCTTCTGAGGGGATTTCTCTGCGTGCTTCAAGCGGAGAGGGTCCTGCGGGTTTTGCAAAGTTGTCTGAACTCTCTGTTTTAGGAAGTAGACCCTCCCCCCGCTTTTTCCTTCGGTGACTACGGGATTCTTTTTCCACTGTGGTGCAGCTGGCTGGAGGGCTAATAGGCAGGCATTTCATTTTCTGAACTCGCCAGAACCAGCTTCAACCTGTCTTTATTTCCATCCTAGTCACAGTTTATTATATGTGCCTTACTTAACCCAAAGGGCTCAGGAAAAAGTGAACTGGCAAGCAGAAGTCAACCCCAACTACAGAACCTTAAGTGCTTCATTGGACCCCCAAATCTCCCCTCTTGGATTTTCTGTTATTTATTTGTACTTTCCAGCTTTAGATTCATCTATGTCCAGAAACCCTCTGGGAAGGCACCCCCTTCTTAGCAAGCCAAGGACTGACCAGGTTTCACTGGTGTATCTTCAGTTGTTTGAACTCAAGTCACAGAAAGCGCAATCAGCCTAGGGTCTAGACTGCAGATCCCGGTGTGTTGAGGGTTATGCAAAGCCCACTGTTAAAATGGTACAGAGTAAATACATGTTAACTGTATAACACTCTGTAGGGTTGCTTGTAGTTTCTTTTGAATTGTAGTGAGTGGCCATTAGGTATCTCATCCTGTTTTAAAAATGAATTTGAAGGTGACCTTGAGCTGAAGGAAGCATATTGGAAACCTAGATGCATAAGACATCATCCCATTAGGAGACGGTTTTGTGAGAGGAAAAGGTGGTTTTTCATCTGTGCCTGCGATGGAAGTTTGTGAGCCAGCTCAGCTACTTTTAGGCTTTGGCCTTTGCATGGAAGGAGGAAGGAACATTGGGGCTGAGAGCCGCTACAAAGCCAGGCTGGCTCCCCTGAGAAAGTAGTGGGGGAAGACAGCCCATACTCCCCTCTTGGAAGCTGTTTTTATTGTTCTTCTTATTATTATTATTGTGTATTTTTACTTTCAAACAGACCTAATATTTTTCTTTGTTTTGCTTTCCTTTTTAAAAAAATGCTTTAAATTTAATTTAATTTTCCACAGTGCTGGGATGAACCCTGGGACTTACACTTCTTCCATTTTGACAACTTCTGGCCCTCCTTGTTTATCGTTATTATTTCTGTTCTTCTAGAAGTTCTGCAGCCATCTGACTTCACCGAATAGTGAATGGCCTTCCAGTCCTTCCCTCCCCTTTCTGTTTGATGTTCTGGTGACTTTTATTCCTTGGCAAATAAGGACACCGGGCCAGAAACAAGTTAGTGTTGAGTGACGGTTCTTAACAACCCCCCTCGTTTTTTTTTTTTAAATTTAAAAGTAACAGTGCATGGATTATTAACTTAACATGGTCTGGACAAACATGAAATTATGCAATTCTTAGGTGAGCAGGATGGCTCGCTCCTTCCCGAGCTCCTTGATAACTGCCCAGCCTGGAGAAGGGGGAGGAAGGTTTGCTTCTGGTGAGGGTGCAGCTGGCCAGTCCTGCTCTCGCTCTCTTTGGGCAGTAGACAGGAATAGCAGAAGAGCCCATGTGGGGAAGGTTTCCCAGGTGTGCCCAAAGGCAGGCTTTCTGAGAATTTGCTAGACACAGTTGGGGTGTGTGCTGGGTTGTATTTTGTGGACACTCATTTATGATGGTGTACAGGGAACACATTGTACTGGTGATTATGCAGTGAAGTGGGGTCAGCTGATCTGATTCATGGCCCAGACCATGGAGGGAGGAGGGTCATCAAGATAGGGCGGGACACCTTTTGGTAGCTGTTTCTGTGGCAACATAGTTTAGAATCTTTAAGCCTTGCCTGCCTGCATGCAGGTCATTCTGATCCTCACGGATTTCAGTGTTGCTTGCAAGGACATTATCTGAAGTCCCGGCAACTAAGCAGACTGAGGTGAGACAGTTCATTAAGTCTGGGAGTTTCAAGGCTAGCCTGGGCAATACACTGATACCCTCCTGAAAAGTCTAGAAACCAATTCCTCTGCCACAGGGTGATTGGAGGCTGATGTGTTCATGTATGTGATGGTGTGTGTACATGTATGTGCATGTGTGTAGGGGCCATAGGACTGCCTTTGGTATTGTTTTCTTTGTTTTTATTTTTTGAGACAGGGTCTCACTATGTAGCTCTAGCTATCCTGTAACTCTCTGTAGATCAGGTTGGCCACAAACTCACAAAGATCCACCTGCCTCTCCCTCCCAAGTGATGCGATTAAAGGTGTGGGCCACTATGGCTGGCCAGTCTTTAGTAGTGTTCCTCAGGTACCATTCATTTTGTTTTTTGAGGCTGGGTCACCTACTGATCGGAAATTTGACAAGTAGGCTAAGCTGGCTGGCCAGTGAGCCTCGGGGGTCAATCCTGTCCCATCTCCCCAGCACTGGGGTTACCAGTGTGTGCTACTACGCTCAGCTTTGGTAGGCTGTGGGCTCTGGGATTGATTTAAGTCCTCGTGTTTGCAAATGTTTTGATGACTGAGCTGTCTCCCCAGCCCAGCGCTGATGTTTTTGGTGCAGGGAACGTTATTTAGAGATGAAGGAAACAAATCTCTGAGTATTTTAAGGTTTGCCGCTTGGTAAAAAAACTGAAATCAAGGTTTTCTATCTTCATGGTATTTTGGAGAGATCATTATGAGCTTTAGAACAGGAGCTATGGGCTGGCAGCAGGGCTCAGCAGGTAAAGGTGCTTGCTGCCAAGTCTAATGACCTGAGTTCAATCCCAGGAGTCCACATGTTGGAGAGAGAGAGAACTGGCTCCCAAAAGATCTTGGTGTTAGCACGCACGCTTGTATGCAGTTGTTCACATGTACGTGTGCCTGTGCACACTCACACATACAGATAACCAACTAAAATACATGTCAGAAATTAAAAAAACAACAAAAACAAACAACAAAGCCCCAAGCAGGGTGGTGGTGGTAGTGGTGGCACACGCCTTTAATCCCAGCACTCGGAGGCAGAGGCAGGTGGATCTCTGTGAGTTCGGGGCCAGCCTGGTCTGCAGAGCGAGTCCCAGGACAGCCAGGGCTGCACAGAGAAACTGTCTCAAACCCCCTCCTCACCACAAAAGCCCAAATAAACAAGCCAGTTGCCCCCTTTTTGGAAGAGATGGAGGTGTGTGTCCATTTGGGCGAGGAGACCACTGGTTCTTCAGTTATGTAGCTTACCGTTATGAAGTACTGCTGCGTAGAGGAGTTGATTACAGGATAGAAATCAGGGCTGGTGAGGTGGCTCTTGGTAAAGGTGCAGAGTTTGACTCCCTGAATTCAGTCCCTGGGACCCACATCATAGGAAAGAACTGAGTTTTGCAAGTTGTCTGTAACCTCCACACATGTCGTGATATGTGTCTGACTCACCCCCCCCCTACACTAAATAAATAAATAATATAAAAACCGGGGATGAAAATTGTTCAGATGATTATTCTCAAAGATGTTTTGGGCAAGTGCTTACAGATAGGAAGCAGGTGCCCGTGTTGGGGCTATAGTTCCATGGTACAGTGTTGTTTAGTGTGCACATGGTTTGAGGTTCAGTCCCTGAGAAGTGTATCCCTCCCTAGAAGGAGAAAAAAAAAAGCTTTCTAAGAGAGAAAAAGACAGAAATAGCTGATGGTTTCTGTCGCTTAGGTTTCGGGAGGTCGAAGACAATTTTACACTTTGCCTTCTCCAGGCTGTGGATGAATAGATCTCCCGAGGGCCATTGGGTGGGGCTAGGATCATGAAGTAGTGGTTGCGTCTGAGATTTGGGCCTGGTGGGTAAAGAGGTAGATGAGCATGTCACACTGGACTCTGAAGCCCTCTTTGGTACCATGGCCTGCATCCATCTCGCCCGACATTGCTCCGCGTTCGTGAGCTTTGCTTCTGATCTCACCATGTCTGTGTTTTCCAGGGATGTGCTGGCTCTGCCCATCTTCAAGCAGGAGGAACCACAGCTGTCCCCCGAGAATGGGACCCGCCTGCCGCCCCTCCAGTACGTGCTGTGCGCCGCCACCTCTCCAGCTGTGAAGTTACATGAAGAGACCCTGACATACCTCAATCAAGGTAGAGGCCTCCACAGGGGTGGAACCTGGGTGGGTGGACGAGTCGGGCAGTTAGCAGATGGTGTCCCAGACCCTGTTTAGCTTCTTTAGCTCTGACACGGAACTCTGGACAGAGTACAGGCTTAGGGGTCTGGCACGGGTTCCGATTCTGTTGATACGCTGTGTTGTGTGGCTCCCCATCCATACAGGACCACCATGACTTCCCTGGGGAAATGGAAATATTGCAAACTGATCTGGGAGTAGTGAGGTGAGCCTGGAGTCCTACTCCATAGGCAAAGGCAGCCTGGATGACAGAATGACATGCCTAAAAAGGAAGGAAGGAAGGAAGGGGGAAGAAAGGAAGGAAGGAAGGGGGAAGGAAGGAAGGAAGGAAGGGGGAAGGAAGGAAGGAAGGAAGGAAGGAAGGAAGGAAGGAAGGAAGGAAGGAAGGAAGGAAGGAAGGAAGGAAGGAAGGAGGGGGAAGGAAGGAAGGGGAGAGGTCAAGTGCGGGTTATCTTGTAATAATCCTTCCTCACACAGCCTCCAAAAGTCACGATTGCTGTTACTGTGGGGTGCTTTTGTTACACTTTTGATACCTGGTCTGCTGTCCTTTATGGAGTAACAGCTGGCCTATGTCCTCCTCAGCTCAGGGTCTGGCTTCCACCCACTGGAGAGCAATTGCCCTTAGCTGCCTAGGCCACCATGGCTCTAGCATGCTGACCTGCTATTTCTTATTCTTAAAACCTCAATGATTTCTGGTTTGTTGTTGTTGTTGTGTTTTTTTGTTTTTGTTTTGTTTTGTTTTGTTTTTGAGACAGGGTTTCTCTGTGTAGCTTTGCACCTTTCCTGGATCTCACTTTCCTGGATCTCAGGCTGGCCTTGAACTCACAGAGATCCGCCTGGCTTTGCCTCCAGAGTGCTGGGATTAAAGGGGTGCGCCACCACCGCCCGGCCCTCAGTGATTTCTTGTGGGAAGTAAGAAAGTCTGATTTGGGGGTGTTTAAAAGGGTGAAGGTAAGGGACCTGCCTGGCATGGTGGCCATGTGCAGCCACTCCCCTTCCCCCTTCCAGGTTCTGTTTCTTTGTTGTTTTTCCGAGTTGGAGTCTCGCTATGTAGTCCAGGCTAGTCTGGAACTCAAGATCCTCCTGCCTCAACCTCCTAAGAAGTGCTGAGACTATGGATAGGCTTGTGCTCTGGGTCCAGCTTTCAATACTTCTTTTAAAATTTTTCATTACGTTTATATCTGTATGTGTGTGCGTGATTCCGTTATATATCTGTATAAGTGTGTGTGTGTGTGTGTGTGTGTGTGTGTGTGTGTGTGTGTGTGATTACATTTCTGTATATCTGTGTGTTTGTGATTCCGTTATATATCTGTATAAGTGTATGTGTGTGTGTGTGTGTGTGTGTGTGTGTGTGTGTGTGATTACATTTCTGTATCTCTCTGTGTGTGTACGCATACACACTCGAGGGCTGAGGAGTTCATTCTTTTTGGCCATGTGAAACTCAGGTCTTGGACTTGGCAGCAATCAGCCATCTCACCACCCCATGTTCCCGTTTCTGAGAGTTTCGTTTGTCAGACCCATGAGCCAGTTATGTAGCTTACCGTTATGAAGTACTGCCGCGTAGAGGAGTTGATTACAGGATAGAAATCAGGGCTGGTGAGGTGGCTCTTGGTAAAGGTGCAGAGTTTGACTCCCTGAATTCAGTCCCTGGGACCCACATCATAGGAAAGAACTGAGTTTTGCAAGTTGTCTGTGACCTCCACACGTGTCGTGATATGTGTATGACTCACCCCCCCCCTACACTAAATAAATAAATAATATAAAAACCGGGGATGAAAATTGTTCAGATGATTATTCTCAAAGATGTTTTGGGCAAGTGCTTACAGATAGGAAGCAGGTGCCCATGTTGGGGCTATAATTCCATGGTACAGTGTTGTTTAGTGTGCACATGGTTTGAGGTTCAGTCCCTGAGAAGTGTATCCCTTCCCCAGGAAAAAAGGAGAAAAAAAAAAAAAAGAAATAGCTTTCTAAGAGAAAAAGACAGAAATAGCTGATGGTTTCTGTCGCTTAGGTTTCGGGAGGTCGAAGACAGTTTTACACTTTGCCTTCTCCAGGCTGTGGATGAATAGATCTCCCGAGGGCCATTGGGTGGGGCTCGGATCATGAAGTAGTGGTTGTGTCTGAGATTTGGGCCTGGTGGATAGAGTTTCACTGGTGTCTGTCCTGATGATGGGACTGTAGTTAGCACCGACTCCTGGACTGGAATGAATCTGGTTGCCATCACCCAGCTCACTGGTTCCTCCTCTGCTGTGAGTTGGAATCTGGGAGGGGCAGCTGAGCCCTGGTAAAAAGCTGCCTCCCTTCTGCAGAATTACCTCTTGGATTTGACCTTGCCCGGGTCCATAGCTCACGATGAATGGAAGTACCTGGGCTACCCCTGCATGAAATCTGCTCCCGAGGAAGGCAGGCTTCACCCCTGTAGGCCGAGCACTCACTACTCCTTCTGTGGTGGCTGTTGGCCATTGATGGCAGGTGACAAGCCGGTTGGAAGCAGTCCCTTGTGTGTTTGCACAGTGGCTTCTGTCATTGTCCTTTCTTACTGGGTGAAGGTTAAATGCTGCCAACTTTACTCTTTGAGCAGTTTCTTTCCTCATCAGCACCCCCACCCACCCACTTCCCAGCACCCCTTCTTGCTTAAGTTTGAGAGTGAAGGAATGAGGCCACCTAGCTGATGTGGGTCTTGTTTGGGGCCATGTCCCATGTGAGCTGGTGGGTGAGCAGTGAACAGGGACATTGTGTGTTTGTCCCCTGCCCCCATTTTAAGGTCTCTCTTTGGTCGTGTTCATCATGCCCCGCCCTGTCATTGAGCGAACGGTAGAAAGTGTAGGCCCCACCCTGTGGTTCCATCTGTCTGCCTGTGTTAATGTGGTGTAATTCCTTTGGATGCTTACAGATTTATTCATTCATAGCGATGGAAGTTGAGCCCAGGGCCCCCTGCACAACAGGCTAGTGCTCTCGCGTAGAGCCACACTCCCTCAATCCCTCCATACTTTAAGTTATGTGTCTTTGATGTTTTGAGACAGAGTGTCTCTGTTTCCAAGGTTTGTGGAACTTCCTGTGCATCCCAGATTTACCTCTGTCTCACTCCATTCGTCTCAGTTTTGCAAATGTATTGTCTTGACTGACTAGTAATATACTAGATGTTCATTACAGAAAGTGTAGACTGTTTAGAAGATCCAGCTGTTAGGAAGGGCTGGGACATAGCTCACTTACCAGAGTGCTTGCCTAGCATGCAGGAAGCCCTGGGTTTGACCCCCTGTACCTCATAAACCAAGTGTGGTGGTACACACGTATAATCCCAGGTCTCTGAGAAGCAGGAGTTATCAGAAGTTCAAGGTCATCAGCTACATAGAGGGAGGATAGCCAGGGATGCTTGAGACCCTGTCTTTAAAAAGAAAGGAAGGAAAGGAGAAAGGAAGCTCTCAGAATTATAATTTTGAAAGTGAGTTATATGGGTTTGGAGTGTATGAATTTAATCAGGAAGCAGAGACAGGGGGATTTCTGTGAGTTTGAGACCAGCCTGGTCTACACTGTGAGTTCCAGGCCAGCCAAAGTTTTATAGAAAGCCTGTCTTTAAAAAAGTTATTATCCAAATTCCATGCTTTCATCTTCTCTGTAGTAACTACTATGTGATTACATCCATACAATGTGTGTAAATATATTCATTGTGGCTATAATGTTTCTGCCAAATTAAAATAGTATCTAGCTGAAACTCAAGAAAGTAACTGAAAAACAGAGCAAAGGGCAGAAAACTCAGAAATCAAATTTAAGTCTCCTTTAATATCGTGTGTGTGTGTGTGTGTGTGTGTGTGTGTGTGTGTGTGTGCTTATTTAATTCCATTTATTTAGTTGTGTGTGTGGTGCACTTTCTTGCTAGGGCACACATGCAGAGGTCAGAGGACAACTTTTGGAAGTCAGTTTTCTCCCACCCCCTGGGTCCTGCTGGTGGGAATAGTCAGGCTTGGCAGCAAGTAAGTGCCTTACCAGCTCAACTATCTTGCCAGCCTGGCCACTAATCTTCTATGTATTTTATATATGCATCTTTTAGAACTGGAATAACATAGTGTTGTACCATAAACTCTGTTACTCTGGCCAGTTTTTTGTTTTGTTTTGTTTTGTTTTTGAGACAGGGTTTCTCTGTATAGTTTTGGTGGCTGCCCTGGATCTCGCTCTGTCGACCAGGCTGGCCTCAAACTCTCAGAGATCCGCCAAGTGCTGGGGTTAAAGGCGTGCGCCACCACCACCCAGCTCTGGCCAGTTTTATAGTGAGCAGTCATTGTTGTTGGAAATTAAACACTGAAGGGCAGTGAGATGACTGAACAGGCAAGGACACTTGCCACCAAGACTGACAACCTGAGTTCAGTCCCCAGGACCCACATGGTGGAAGGAGAGAGCTGATTTTTTGAAAAGCTGTCCTCTGACCTCTACGTATGTGCCATGGCATGGGCATGTGCACACACACATACAATTAATGTAATAATTTTTAAAAAATTAAACTCGGAGGACTGGGGATATAGTTCAGTGGTAGAGCACTTGTCTAGAAATTAAACGTTGGTAAGCATCCTTGCATATACGGCTGTTACCTTTTAGTTATAGACCTAACAAATAGAGTTATGGCATTAAAATGTTACACATCTTCTTGGCAGAGTGTCTCATACGCCACCCAGCCCTGTGTATCTCACTGTCTCTCAAAATGAGGTGTTGCCAGTTTTCAGATGAGATTTTATTTTTGTAATAAAAATCTTTGTGTGGTGTCTCAGTCACGGTTCTGGTGCTGTGAAGAGACCCATGGACAAAGCACTCTTAATGTAAAAGAAAGCATTCTGCCGGGCGGCGGTGTGCAAGCCTGTAATCCCAGCACGCGGGAGGCAGAGGCAGGTGGGGCTCTGTGAGTTCGAGGCCAGCCTGGTCTACAAAGCGAGTTCCAGGAAAGGCACCAAAACTACACAGAGAAACCCTGTCTCGAAAACAAAAACAAAAACAAACAAACAAAAATAAGTAAGTAAGTAAGTAAATAAATAAATAAAAGCATTTCATTGGAGGCTTGGTTACAGTAATTTTATTATGCCCTTTGTAAATCTCTCTTGAGGTATTGGTCCCATCCATTGGGACCATTTAGTGGTCATATGTTTTTCTCTGTCAGCCATTTAGCTGTATTTGGTGATAATTATACTTGTGTGTAGCATGTAAGATCTGAGGGTCCTGAGCAGGCCAAGCAAGCACTGTACCACAGGGCCAACACTCCCAGACCAATGATTCAATTTTATTATTATGTCTATTTATTTATTTATTTGTGTGAGTGTCTGTAAACCATGCACACATGTGGAGCTTATACTCCTAAACCGATGATTAAAATTTATTATTTGTGTGTGTGTGTGTGTGTGTGTGTGTGTGTGTGTGTGTAAACCATGCATACATGGAACCTTCACTCCCAGACCAATGATTCAATTTTATGACTTTATCTATTTATTTATTTGTGTGTGTGTGTGTGCGTGTGTGTGTGTGTGTGTGTGTGTGTGTGAGTGAGTGTGTGTGAGTGTCTGCACACCATGCACACATGTGGAGATCAGCAGAGAACTTGTGGGAGTCCTGTCCTTCAACTACATGGGTCCTAGGGATTAGTGCATGTCAGTCAAGCTTGGCTATCTTGCCTGCCCATTGCTTGCTTGCTTATTGATTGATTGATTGATTTGCATTTTAAGCATTACATTGGGTATCTTATCGTATGTGAGCAGTAATTACTTAGAAAATTTGTGTATCTTTTTTTCCTTTTGCTCTTAATTAACAATACTATATGAGGTGTCTTTTCAGCAGACCTCCCGTCCAAGTCCTTAACCAGGACTAACTTTGATTAGTTTGAGATCAGATAAGATTGGGTGCCTTCTGGGTTAATCTGTAATCCCAGCACTCAGGAGCTGAGGCAGGAGGATCATGAGTTGGAGGCCAGCTTGGGCTATGTATATGTGTGTGTGTGTGTGTGTGTGTGTGTGTGTGTGTGTGTGTGTGTGCGTGCGTGTGCGTGTGCGTGTGTGTGTGCGTGTGCGTGTGCGTGTGTGTGTGTGTGTGTGTGTGTGTGTATGTATGTATCATGGTTAAAAAAAAGAAACTGTCACTGCCAGGCTATGGTGGTGGCACAGGCCTTTAATCCTAGCACTCAGGAGGCAGAGGCAGGTGGATCCCTGTGAGTTCAACGCCAGCCTGGTCTACAGAGCGAGATCTAGGAAAGGTGCAAAGCTACACAGAGAAACCCTGTCTTGAAAAACCAAAAACCAAACCAAACCAAAAAAAAAAAAAAAAACCCAAAAACACCACAATAAAAAAAACCCTGTCACTATTATTAACATATTATCAACAGCATGTCATTCAAGACCTTTTTAGTCAGTTGATGGGTTTTCTCTTCAATTATTTGTACTATGTTGGCCCTACCATATTTATTGCTTTCTTTTTCTTGGTGGTTCTGAGGATAGAAACCAGGGCTTTGTGTGTGCTAGTTAAGTGTTCTATCTTTGAACCGTTTCCCCAGTTCCTTACTGTGTTATCTGTGTGAAGCCCATCCATGTCTCTTGTAGAGATGATGTGTTTAGAGCTCTCTGAGAACAGAGAATACCATATGTCTATCTGCACCGCTGGCCTCCACTCCCCACAGGTCAAACCACCCAGGGTGTCCTGGTCACCAAACCTGCTGGCCCGTTTTCCACGTGGGACAATGGTTGGAAAACAAGTGTATCTTGAGAAAAAGACCTGTAAAGGAGCGGACAGCTGCAGAAGAGAATGAAGGCTTGCTAGTTCGCTGTTGGGGTCAAAGGTCCTTGTGGACACAGCTTTGGGACAGTGGAGCCTGAGGGGAGGGAGGAGGAGGTGTAGAGACAGTGGAGCAGAAGAGCCCCGGGTGCTTGGAGATAAGAGGCTTCTTTCTGAGTGCTTGCTGAGGAGAAAGCCTTGGTCTTTGCCACCCAACTAACTCTTCGTGGTTTTCTTTATCACATTTATTTATTTATTGGTGTACTTCTGAGATAAGACAAGTTAGGGCGCACTAGTGTGTGTGTGTGTGTGTGTGTGTGTGTGTGTGTGTGTGTGTGCGCGTGTGTGCGCGCGCGCGGTGCACTCATGTACGCTTATGAAGCACACACAGAGGTCAGAGGACAGCCTGCCCGGGTTGGTTCTCTTTGTCCCGTGAGGGGTCCCAGGATTGAATTCAGATCATCAGGCTTGGTGGCAAGTGCCTTGCCGCACCGAGCCACCTCAGCAGCCTTGAAACAGCCTCGGACCTTCAATCTAGTGATGAATGGTCACTGAAGCCTTGATTTCGTTCATTCGGGAACTAAAGTCAGTGGAGGTCGAAGGTTCTGAAGAGGGGAAGGCTAAAGGATGGCAAGAATGGAGGGCCGGCATGGCTGACGCTGTGTCTTCCAGCAAGTCAGTGGCCCCTCCTTCCCCCCCTCTCCTCCCCCCTCTCCTTCCCCCTCTCCTACCCCTTCTTCTTTCCCCCTCTCCTTCCCATGACTGTAAACTGGGCAAAGGAAATCCCTTAGGTAGGTGCTCCTGGGAAGAGTGAGCTGGAGACCACAGAGCTTAAAGTCCAGCACCAGGCTCCAACAAGCCCACTTCTGCCATTATTGTTTATAGAGAGGAATCGCGGGCTGCTGAGTTGGCTCAGCTGGTAAAGGTGTTTGCTGCTAAGCATGACAACCTGGCTTTGACCCCAGGACTCATGTGAGCGGAAACAGTGGTACAAGGAGAGACCCCTGCAGGTTGTCCTCTGACTGCCATAGAGTGGTGTGTGTGTGTGTGTGTGTGTGTGTGTAAAATTAGCAGTACAGTATACCTTGTTGTGCTACTGTGTCTAGCACTAGAGAATTAGAGAACCTTTTTTTTTTTGAGACAGTCTTATATACCCCATGGTGGCCTCAAACTCATAGCTGAGGATGATCACACACATCTGATCCTCCTGCCTCCACCTCCTAAGAGCTGGGATTACCTGAACAGGCTTATGTAGGACTGTCGATCTAGCTACACCACAGCCTTAGGCATAACAAGCAAGCACCCTGTGGACCAAGCCATATCATATCCCCAGGACCTAAAACCATTTTTTTTCTTTCTTTTTTGGTTTATCAAGACAGGGTTTCTCTGTAGCAGCCCTGGCTGTCCTGGAACTCACTCTGTAGACAGGGCTGACCTCGAACTCACAGAGATCACCTGCCTCTGACTCCCTGAGTGCTGGGGTTAAAAGGCGTGGCCATCCCCCCTCAGCCTAAACCATTTCTAAATACCACTATTGAGTTGCAGAGCCCATGCTCTCTAGGTGAGCAGGAAGCAAGCCTGTTCACCAGAAAAGCACTTTCTAATCCCATCTCCCCATCTACGGCTGAGGATCAGGTTCAGAGCCCGAGTCTTGGTCCTGCCCTGATATTCTCATCTAGGTTTACTCTAAAATAAATTGTCCTCATTTTTATTTCAGGTGACAGCCTGATAGGTGTCTTTAAATTCCCTACTCTCCTCACCTACCTGGTCAGGCAGGGGTCTGGGAAGTGATGGAGCTATAGTGGGTCATGAAGAACTTTCTGGAAAGGGAAAAGTCATTTGGCAAGCCAGGTTTTATTTTGGGTAGGTCTAGGCCTCTGAGGAACTGTGGGGAAAGTCTCTCCAGGGAAAGAAGAAAGCAACACTTTCTTCAGTTAGGGCTGCATAGGAAGGACCGCACAGGGCCTACCTCCTGCTTGTAAGATGGAGTTTAGCTTTCCACCAGCCCCTGGGAAGTCCTTTAATCCTGGGCTCCTGGCTGTCCTCTCCAGGACAACCTCCCTTGCGACTGTTGGCCTGGAGAATGAAGTGTCCCACAAGTGTCTGGTAACATGTTTCCTTCATCCTGGCCTCTCAGTGACTGAATTTAAAGAATGAAGTGGGATTAAACCCTCAGTTCGCCCGCTCTCCTCCACAGCTGAGTTTTCTCTTTCAGATTAATTTTTAGCCCAAAGTTTGGGAATAGAAACTACAGAAGACAAGTGTCCTTGGAGCACATTACTTAAAAACAAGACAAAATGCTTCCCCTCTTTTTATTTTAGAGGGAGTAAACTCTCCTTGTGATATGAGCTGCCGAGCAGAGACATGCCCGTTCTAGAAAATACCCACAGTTCTGTCTTCTAATGTTTTTCTTGGTCTTGCTAGCATGGGCATATGTACATGTGTTTTTTTGTTTTTGTTTGGTTTGGTTTTTTGAGACAGGGTTTCTCTGTGTAGCTTGCGCCTTTCCTGGAACTCGCTTTGGAGACCAGGCTGGCCTCGAACTCACAGAGATCTGCCTGCCTCTGCCTCCCAAGTGCTGGGATTAAAGGTGTGTGCTTCCACCGCCCGGCTGTTTTTTTGTTTGTTTGTTTGTTTGTTTTAAGATTTTTTTAAGGTTTATTTATTCACTATGTATACAGAAGGGGGCGCCAGATCTCATTACAGATGGTTGTGAGCCACCATGTGGTTGCTGGGAATTGAACTCAGGACCTCTGGAAGAACAGTCAGTGCTCTTAACCTCTGAGCCATCTCTCCAGCTCCATGGCTGTTTTGTTTTTGAGACAGAGTTTTAACATGTAGCCCTGGCTGGCCTGAAACTCACTATGTAGACCAGGCTGGCCTCAAACTCTTAGAGATCCACCTGCCTCAGGCTTCAGAGTACTGAGATTAAAATCACGGGTCATCATGTCTGGATGACTGAATCATGTAAGTTTTTATGATGTGAGAGTTTTTCCTGTTTAATTTTTTCCCCCAAGACAGGGTTTCTCTGTGTCGTTTTGGTGCCTATCCTGCATCTCGCTCTGTAGACCAGGCTGTCCTCAAACTCACAGAAATCCAACTGCCTCTGCCTCCAGAGTGCTGAAATTAAAGGCGTGCGCCACCACCGCCCAGCTTTTTTCTGTTTTTTTTTTTTTTTTTTTAAAGAAAAGATTTCTCTGAATAGTCCTGGTTGACCTGGAACTTACTCTGTAGACCAGACTGGCCTCAGGGATCCTCCTGCCTTAGCCTCCTAAATGCTGAGATTAAAGGTGTGCACGACACCGCCCGGTTTGAGCTTTTTCCTTTCAAAGATAAACAAGGTAAACTGCCCCACCAAACATTCCTATTCCTTTCCTGAGGGTACTTGCTGCACTGGGGGTGTGGCTCGGCTGCACTGGGGGTGTGGCTCGGGGAGCATTTGCCTTTATGCTCAATCGGAAGAAATTTGATATCAAATCTGCTCACTTATTATGTGTATAGTGTGTTTAAATATCTGTTTAACCAGTTTATTTACTTTCTAGATTTTTATTTCTATTTATTTATTTATTGGTTTTTGATTTTTTTCAAGACAGGGTTTCTTTGTGTAACAGCTCTGCCTGTCCTGGAACTCACTGTATGTATAGACCAGGCTGACCTTGAACTCACAGAAATCTCCTTGCCCTTGCCTCCCAAGTGCTGGAATGAAAGGCTTGCACCACCACCACATGGCTACTTTAAAATTTATTTTAATTAAAAAAAATTTGTTTTAAATGTGCATTAGTGTTTTGCCATGGGTCCCAGGTCCCCTGGAACTGGAGTTACAGACAGTTGTGAGCTGCCATGTGGGTGCTGGGAGTTGAACCTGGGTCCTCTGGAAGAGCAGCTGGTGCTCTGAACCACTGAGCCATCTCTCTAGCCCCATAATTTTTTAATTTTAAAAGTTACATTTACTTATTTACTTTGTGTTTAGAGGGCAGGTGCACAGTGTACTGTGATTCCACTGAGGAGGTTTGAGGACAATGTAGAGAAATTGGTTCTCTTTTTCCACAATGTGGGTCCTCAGCATGGAAACTGGGTCACCAGGGCTTATTGGGAGGCCCTTCACCAGCCTCTGCTTTTGGAGACAGGGTCTCATGTAGTCCATTCTGGCCTTGAACCTGCTAGCGACCAAACCTGTCATTTACTCTAGGTCTTCCTACCTCCACCTCAAAGAGCTGGGAGTACAGGAGTGCACCACCATGTCCAGCTCTCTTCATTAGTTTAGATCTGTCCAGTTAACATCTCCAAACTCACTATGTAGCCAAGGATGATTCTGAACTCCTCCTCCTCCTCCTTCTGCCTCTCTCTCCTAAGTGCTGGGATTACATCAGGCCAGGCACAGTTTTTATGGTGCTAGGGATCAAAGCTAATGTAATATGTATGCTAAGCAGGTACTTTACAACGGGGCTTCATCCCCAGTCCTGTCCACATGCCTTCAATTTTAAAAAATTCACTCATGTGTATGTGTAAGTGGGTGGGTGCACACCTGGGTACAGGTGCCCATGGGGGCTATAAGAGGGAGCCAGAGGCCTTAGAGGTGGAGTTACTTGTGGTTATGAGCCATCTGATATGTATAGGTGATGGGAACTGAACTCTGGTCTTCTGGAAGAGCAGCAAGTGTTCTTAACCACTGAGTCATCTCTCCAGCCCAGCCCCTCTACATATCTTTGCATAGGAAAGACCTTTGAATAACCTGAGGGCCACTTCTTCCAACCCATCTAATTGATGAAAAAACTGAGGCCTGGAGGGAATAACACTTTTCACCCTACATAGTGGGGTCCTAACCATCTCCGAGTACAGTCCTGGTTCCTCTCTGGGACTCAAGGGTGGCAGTCACGTGGCTTCTGGAGTTTCTTCCTCTGTGTTTGAGCCTCAGGGTAGAAGGCTAGGGATCTGCTTTCACTGTGTAGGCTGGAATGGAGTAGAGAAAGGGCTGAGTACACACAGGGGTCTGTTCTCCCTTGAAGAGGACTCTGCCTTGCTCACTGAAGACCATTCCGTCCCTCAGAGAACCTGAGGTGTTCTTGACCTTCCATTCTCCATCTCGTTACTGAGGATTCTGTGGATCCAGAATGGGAGGGAGAGGTCAGGTGTTCTAGGAATCCAAAGTGCAAAAATTAGAACTCCCCACCCCAAGTACAGGACATTTATTATCCTACCCTGCTCTCAAAATGTCTGTGAACTAGCATCCCTACAGAAATGCGGAATCCTGGCTCTGCCTCTGGAGTGCTGGGATTAGAGGCGTGCACCACCACCGCCCAGCTTTTTCTGTTTTTTTAAGAATCTTTTTTTTTTTTTTTTTTTTTTGACACCAAACCCAGGGCCTTGTGCTTGCTAGGCAAGAGCTTTACCACTGAGCTAAATCCCTAACCCCCGTTTTAAGAATCTTTATTATGTATACAGAAGAGGGTGCCAGATCTCATTACGGATGATTGTGAGCCACCATGTGTTTGCTGGGAATTGAACTCAGGACCTCTGGAAGAGCGGTCGGTGCTCTTAACCTCTGAGCCATCTCTCCAGCTTTTTTCTGTGTTGTTTTTTTTTTTTTTTTTTTTTTTTTTTAATAAAGACAAGGTTTCTATGAATAGTCCTGGTTGTCCTGGAACATACTCTGTAGACCAGACTGGCCTCAGATCCTCCTGCCTCGGCCTCCTAAGTGCAGGATCACCAGGACAACTGATCAGAATCTGCAAGTTGCTGGTGATTATAATAAATGTATTCAGATTATAGAAGCATGAGCTAGCTTTGGTACCTCAGCCATCCATTTCATAGGTGGGTAAACTGAGGCTTAGAGAGGTTGTATGAGTTGCCTCAGAACATACAGTGGTACCCTTCCTCCTTTCCTTCCCTTCCTCCAGATCTCTTTCCCTTTCTCTAGGGTCTCTTATAGTCCAGGTAAGGGATGGCCTCGAACTATTGATTCTCCCAAGTGCTGGAATTACAGGTATGCAGGCCACACTCGATTTTGTGAGCTTCTGGAGATTATGGGCATGTGCCACCACACCTGGCTTTTGTTGTCTTTTCTTTTTTTTAAGATTTATTTTTTATTTTACACATGAGTGTTCTTCCCATGTCTTAGTCACTGTTCTATTTGCTGTGAAGCGACACTGTGACCAAGACAACTCTTGTTTAATTGGAGGCTTCCTTATAGATTTAGAGGGTTAGACCATTATCCTGGCAAGAAGCAGGCAGGCATGATGCTGTAGCCCTAGCTGTAGCTGAGAGCTTTACAACCTGATCCACGGAAGCGGGGAGAAAGGGAGAGAGGGGGAGACAGGGCGAGGAAGGGGAGAAAGAGGGAGCCTGGAGAGGGCTTTGAAACTTCAAAGCCCATCCCCAGTGACACACCTCCGAAATCCTTCCCCAGAAGTTCTACTAACTGGGGACCAAGTATTCAAACATGAGCCTGTGGGGGCCATACTCATTCTGACCACCACACCCTGAATGTTTGTATGTGCACCACCTGTGTGTCTGGTGCTGGTGGAGGGCAGAAAGGACATTAAACCCATTGGAACTAGAGTTAGAAATGGCTGAGAGCCGCCAAGGTAAAACCAAGTTCAGTTCTCTGTAAGATCAGCCAGTGCCCTAACCATTGCGCCATTCTTCCAGCCCTTGGTCTGTCTGTTAAAAGCGTTCTTAGAAAATGGCTTTATTGGGATGTGTAATTTCTACAACATGCAAACCACCCATTTAAAGTGTACAGTTCAGCCGGGTGTGGTGGCAAATCTCAGCTTGTCACTGTGTCCCAGCATGTCACTTTTCCCTACAGCAGAGGCAGAGGCAGCAGGATTTCCAGTCTAAGGCCAGCCTGGACTATATAGCAAGACTCATCTGAAAAAGGCAGTTTAATGCTTTTCAGTATATTCAGCTAAATACACCAACATCATTTTGATTTCTGTCCTTGGCATCCATGAGCAGTCAGTCTTCGCCACCTCAACCTTTCTGGAGCACAAATAGCTTATTGAATACATTACATCAATAAATGGGCATCAAGTTGAGTACCACCTATTGCTCAGTAATCCACATCCTATTGTTATTAAATTTGCCTTTTCTGGTGCTGGAAGGATGACTCAGATGGTAAAGCACTTGTCACAGAAGCATGAGGACCTGAGTTCAATCCCTCAGAATCCCTCAGGGGGGGAAAAAAGCTGGATGTGATGGTGCACCCTCAATTCCAACACTGTGGAAGCAGAGGTAGGAGGGTCCCTGGGGCTTGCGAGCAAGTGAGCTCCAGGTTCAGTGAAAGACCCTGACCAAAAGGAAGGAAAAAAGAAAAAGGAAGATTGATGGAGGAAACCCCTGACATTGCGTGCAGGCCTCCGCATGGACACACATGGACACGGACATTCAATTTGCATATTAATGGTGTCCTGGATTGTTGGCCATTTGAGATGACTTTTTTGCAGCTCAGCCATGATAACCACGCATCAAAACCTTGACTCTTTGAAATCATAGAACCATCTTCTACTGTGCGAGCAATGTGTCCATATCTTATTTAATTGTTCTTTAGTTGGTAGACAGTTGTTATGGCTCTGTGTGTGTGTGTGTGTGTGTGTGTGTGTGTGTGTGTGTGTGTTGGGAGCCTTTGAACTCCCTCTTATTCATTTGTTATTTCTTGAGATAGGACCTCCCTGTGTAGCTCAGGCTGGCCTGAACCCTTTGTGACTCCTCAGCTTCGCAGTTGTTGGATTATGGGACTCCAGTAAGAAGCTCTGAGGTTACCATACTGTAGAACACTCTGACTTGTTTTAGCACCCAGTGCCCAACTATCCGACCTCCCTCTTCCCTCTGGTATACTCTTTGTGGGAAATGGTAGTGCTAGGGACGGAACCCAGGGCTTTCTTTGAACTTTTTGTTTGTTTTTGTTTTATGAGACGGTGTCCCTGCGTAGTCCTGGCAGTCCTGGAACTTGCTCTGTAGACCTAGGCGGGCCTTGAACTCACACAGATCCACCTGTTTATGCCTTCTGAGTGCTGGGATTAAAGGCGTGTGCCACCACCACTCAGCTGGCTTTGAAAACATTAAGCACATCTTCTACCACTGATCTCCCAGCCTCCTGAGTTTTTCTATGTGTGTTTGTGTGTACGAGTACATGTGCATGAGGAGGCCAGAGGATAACTGTGGATGCCCTTCCTCCAAGTATCTTCCACTTGCTTTTTGACTTGGGGTCTGTTTCGACTTAGGGTCTAGTACTGACCTGGAACCACGCAGTCAGCTAGGCTGGCTAGCTAGTAAGCATCAAAAACTCTGTGTCCTGTTTTGTGTTTTCAGTCCCTTTGTATATATATCCCTGGCACCTGGAACTCACACAGAGCTGTCTGGGTCTGGCTCCTTACTGCTGAGTTTAAAGGTGTGCATTAACTACTGGATCCGGCCTGCATGGCCTTTGTGGGTTTTTTTTTTCCTTTTTTTTTTTGTTTTTTTTGTTTTTGTTTTTTTAACAAAATAAAACATTGGTTCCAGGAGTCAAACTCAGGCCCTTGTACCTGCAGAGCAAGCACTTTATACACTGAGCCATCTCCTGAGGGCCCCCCCCCCCCAGTTTTGCACAATGACATTTATTTAGAGTTTGCACATCTGGATCAAGAGTTGTGGAAGTGACTGGTTTCTTTGCAGGGCTAGTGATGTTCGCCTTGCAGACAGAATTGAGACAGTATGTGTCGGGTTCTTGTTCAGTGAGTGGAGTTGTACATCCTCCTGTGCAGCTAACAAATACTCAGGCTCTGCTGACAGCTTGACCCCTGTAAACGGATACTGATGTAGTTGCCTGTGTTAGAAATGCTGCTGTAAGGGGTTTTCTTAGGCTGGAGTAGATAAGATAGCTCAGTCGGTAAGAAGCTTGTCAAGCAAGCATGAGGACCCAAGTTCAATCCCCAACACCCAAGGGAGAAAAAAAAAAAAAAAAAAAGTCCAGGTGTGGTAGTGCAGACTTTCAGCCCCAGTACTGGGGTGATAAAGACAAGCGAATCCTTGGAGCTCACTGGCCAGCTGGCCCCCCAAATCAATGAGCTCCAGATTCAGTGAGAGACCCTGTCTCAAAAATAACGTGGAGAATGATAAAGGGCAGCACCTGACGTTGATCTCTACCCCCCCCCCCCCCCCCCCCCACACACACACACAAAAGGAAAAAATAAAAATCTAAAAAAGAATTTCCTGTGTTGGCAAGAAGGCTCAGCAGGTAGAAGTGCTTGCCTCCAAGCCTGATGGCCTGAGTTCAGTCCCTGGGATCCATCCGCACTGTGAAAGCAAAGAGCTGACTCCCTGTGGTTGTTTTGCCCCATAAATACATTATTTAATAAAGAATCTTGAAAGAGAATTTGCTTTGCTGTTCTTTTCTTTGCCCGTTCTGCCTGCCCTGGTCCAGCCGCCTGGCACATTGGCAAATTAACATGAGTTCTTTGTAACATAGTTCGGTGCTCAGGCTGTCCTGGCAATGCCGTAGGGACTTCCTCTGCCTGACTCATGTCACATGTGCCTTGAGCATTTCCTCACTTTTTGCACTATAAGGTGCTTCATGTTCTTCCGGTGTTTGCCATGACCCAGCCCTGGCAGCAGCCCCTTCTCTGAGAAGTCATGGTTTTCTGGAGGGGGGTGGTATACATACCCACACACATCTATCTTGCATATTCTGACTGGGGGTTTACTGTGTGTCGGGCATGATACTTCATCCACAACACTCAGCAGAAAGGAGGTTAAGGCCTTCCAAGGGCACATAGGTCATGGACCTTCTGGGTCAGGACTTAGGTCCTTGGACAGAAAGGCCTTTGTCCTGCAGTGTGCTGGCTCCTTGACTGAGTGCACTCGAGCACAGTCACGGGTACTTGCAGAGTGCCATACACATTAGGGCGACAAGACAGATCACCCGTGCTGGACTGCATGGCCACCTCACTGTGCTTTTCCTCCTCTGTCATTCTTACTGGACTCTTGGCACGTTGCCCTCCTTTCTCTGAGGTGATAATGACCTCTTATATATTTTACGTGGCATTCATTCCCCGAATGATCCAGCAACTGTTGGAAAGTAAACAACCTATAAATCTTGGCTGGCCTGGGCAATTGCCTCCTGTTCTTGGGAACATAGTGATCTGGGCAGAAGGCCCTGCTCTGGGTCCTGCCCACTGGGTAGAACTACTCTGGTTTGTATGCCATTCTTGCAAAGGCACCTGGTGGGTTTTGCCCATCGGAGGCCAGCTGGGATAGGCTGCCCTGGGCAGCACTGTGTACGCAGGAGCTGGCTCCTTGGGGGGACAGTTGGCTGTCTGATTAGAGTCCAAGTCCTGAGGATGGGTCTGCTGGCTGCTTCCTGCTTCAGTACCTTGAGTGCTGGGGGTCCAGGGTGGTGATGCTGCAGGAGAGTTCTTTGTGGCTGGTGCAGGGGTGGGGCAGGAGGGGAAAAGCGCTTCCCTTCCCTAACTGTCCTGTTGTGGAGAGCGCTCGTCAGAAGTGCTGCAGACAGTATTTTGCAGGTATCAAGGGAGGTTGAAAACTTGCCTTTGGAAGCTGGGGAAATGGCTGAATGGCTGGAGAACACTGGGCCGACATGAGCACCAGAGTTCAGATCCCCAGCGCACATGGGGAATAAGACAGAGTGGTAGACAACCAATGTCCTTTGTGGCCTCTGTGTGTTGCTCAGGAACCTGTACACACACGCATGTGCAGCACATAACACACTTAACTCTCTTTCACACACACACACACACACACACACACACACACACACACACACACGCATAACTTTACAACTTGCCTGTGAGACTAGGGGTATATCTCAGTGGTAGATTGCTTGCCTAACATAGATGAGGGCTCTGTTTGGTTCCATCACAGAAAAAAAAAAAAAAAATCAAACCCAAACCAGAGATTGCTTGGTCACATGGACCAAACCTGGGAGAGTCTGGACTCAACCCCAGGGCATCTGCCCTGATCCTGCCTCCCTTTCCCCTTCTTGCTTCGGTCTAAGCTGCAGGCTGCTGTGCCTTTACCACTGACCTACCATACCCCACAGTCACATCCCCTGGACTTAGCATCCCCTGGACCTCCTGTCACCCTGCACTGTGGGCTCTTTGCTTTTCTAGACAGGATTCCAGGCGGACTTAGTACAATGGAGCCTAAAATGAACTCTGGTCCTCTTGCTTCTCCTGACTTCTGGGATTACGGGTGTGCACCTTTATACCCTGTTTATTCACTGCTGGGTAGCAAACCCAGGGCCTCGTGCACACTAGGTGAGTGAGTGTGAGCTGCATCTCTTGCTCCTGCACTGTGGCGTCTCCGCTGACTGGGCCGGAGCCTCCTCCTGTCTCCTTGATATGACTTGCACATGTTCTGTGCCTCTTATGGTTCCCCTTCCTCAAATGCCCACCTGTCTGATTAGCCTTGGGCACCAACTTGACTCCGAAAGAAGAAATAGCAACCACCGTTGCCCTGAGCATCGCCTGTGGCCTGGAACAGCTCGAGGCACTGGCCAGTCTTCTTGGTTTGTGTTTCTTCAGATTCTTCCTAATATGCTCCCATCTTGTCTGTTCTTAACGGTTTTCTTAAGGCACTTGAAATTTTATTTTTATTTTAAAATTAATTTTTAAAAATTTATGTTTTATTTTCGGTGCGTATATATTTGTATGTGTCGGGGTGTATGTATACACTGGCAACAGATGGAGGTCAGAAGACAGCTTGTGTGAGTCTGTCTGTATTTATCTGCTTCTGCATCTACAATAGGTAGATAAGTGTATGTATGTTTGCATATGTGTACATGGTATGCATGTGTATGCATGTTTGGATGTGTGGGAGTGCATGCGAACATACGTGCCTGCCTGTGGAGGTCCAAGGTGGCTGATGTCAAGTGTCTTGCTTGAATCATTTCAGAGTTCATTGCATACAACATAACCCTTTATTCCCATTACTGTATGTTTCTTGAAAACAAGGACTTTTTTTTTTCTAACTTATTTGTGTGTGTATGTATACATGTGCAGGTCTGCCAACAACCCATGGAGGTTGGTTCTGTCCTTCTATCATGTGGGTCCCAAACTTGAGCTCAGGTGTTCAGGGTTAGTGGCAGGCATCTTTTTTTTTACCAGCTGACCCATCCTGCAAGGACATTATCTCATATTCCCAAACTGAAGAAGTATAGCAATAGAAGCACCAGTCCTGTGCCTCAACAGTGTTGATAAGGCCCTGGCATGGTGGTGCACACCTTTAATTAGTACAGCACTCAGGAGGCAGAGACAGTGGATCTTTGTGAGCTAGAGGCCAGCCAGGGCTGCAGAGTGTGACCCTGCCCTGTTGACGCCCGTTTTTTTAATGTGCTGGAAATCAAACCCCCAGGGTCTTGAGCATGCTAGGTGAGTGCTCTTTGATAGGACTAAACTCCAGCCCTGGACAGTGTCGTTTGAGACAGGTTCCTGGCCTGATTGACGCTCCCTCGAGAATGAGGCCTTGTATTCATTCTCTACCATCAGCTGTTTAGCCCACACTTCCCCCGATCTACCTTGATTCTGAAGGATGCAGGCCGGGTGACTGTATACTGTTACTCCATTTAGGTTTGCCTCCTCTGTGCCCAGATGATGCCAGCTTGGATCCTAAGTGAGTGTGTGTGCCTTGTTGTCTGCTTCTGTGGTACAGTTTCCTGGGAACACAATGGTGGGCATTTTTAGTATGTTCCCAGGGTTTAGCTGTCAATACTCCTGCTTGATGCAGCCTTGTGCTAGTTTTTTTCGTGTGTGTGTGTGTGTGTGTGTGTGTGTGTGTGTGTGTGTGTGTGTGTCAATGTGTTTGCATGTGTGTGTATATGGGCATGTGTTTACACATGTGTGTGGGTGTCTATATTTTAAATGTCCAGCACAGACTGATGTCCAGTACCTTCCTTCACCATGGTCCACCTTATCCATTGAAGTAGGGTCTCTTGCTGAACCCTGAGTTTGAGGCTTGGTTTTTAGGCTAACCAGCTTGCTCTGGGGTCTCCACCTCTCACATGCTGAGATGTGGACGGGCTTGCATACTCACCTGGCTTTTATTTTTTTTTATTTTTTATTTTTGGTTTTTTGAGACAGGATTTCTCTGTGTAGTTTTGGTGCCTGTCCTGGATCTCACTCTGTAGACCAGGCTGGCCTCGAACTCACAGAGATCCGCCTGTCTCTGCCTCCCGAGTGCTGGGATTAAAGGAGTGAGCCACCGCCCGGCTCACCCTGTCCTTTGTATTGACCCCTGCCCATGGAATGGTACTGTCCACATTAGGATAGGTCTTGCGGCCTCAGTTAGCCTAACCTAGAAAGTTCCTCACAGATGTGCCCAAAGATTTGTCTCCTGGGTGATTCTGGATCCTGTCAAGTTGACACTCAGTCTTCACCATCACATGAGGGTTGTCAAAATGTCAGCTAGAATGTTCGCCCAGTCTTCCTCCAGCATGGTGGAAGATCCAGATAATGACCCACCTGTTCCTCCTATCTGTGCCTTGTAGGACGTTAGCAGTCCGATGTGTTTGATAACTTGATGTGAACCAGACTCTATTATTTTTACTTAGCATCTTTTAATCATTCACGGGGAAGGAAGATTCCATGCTCGACTTGGTTCACCAGCTCCAGCTCTTACTTGCATTCGGGGGTTATGGTGGAATTGACTATGAACAAGAACCGTGGAAATGTTCAGGAGAACAGTGGGACAGTTGCCCCTGGGCCTTGTGACTTCACCATGATGCAGGGGACTGCCGGGAATGGCGAAGAAGGGCAGAAGAGGAAGAAAGTCCACAGGAAGGATGTGGGATTTTATGAAAATCCGTATTGTGGGCCCCTAAGGTGCCTCAGCAGATACAGGCTCTCGTCATCATCCCTGATGACCTGAGTTCAATCCCAGAGCCTACCCCTGCAGGTTACCCTCTGACGTCACCAGGACACCTATAAATCTCTTTGTTGAAACTCAGCTATGCCCTTTCCTGGCCTGCATATCCCTCCTGAGCCGCTTCCTTATTCTAATGGCAGGGGCCTAGCCACTATGACTCCCTGCTTCCTGGTCCTGATCGCGGCTGGCACCTGAGGAACTTTGACACTGCCAGGGACGTTAGAGCAGTGGTCCTCAACCTTCCTAATGCTGTGACACTCCCTCGTCTTGTGGTGACCCCCAACCATAACATTACTTCCTAACTGTAATTTTGCTACTGCTATGAATTGTAATGTAAATGGCTGTATTTTCTGGTGTTCTTAGGCAACCCCTGTGAAAGGGTCATGTGACCCGCAAGGGGTTGTGACCTGCAGGTGGATAATTGCTGACTTAAGAAGAAAATAAGATTTATGTGGCTGTGTGTGTGTGTGTGTGTTTCACTACCTCTTCTACCTCTACCTCGTCCTCATGGCTCAAGTGAGGAAGGACAAGGGGGCCAGCAGGCAAAGCCAACAGAATCACAGAATCTGGGAATTTCCTTGCCCATTCTGGAGGCCCAGGCCCCTTTGGGCATGTTCCAAGCCATCTCTCTGAGGTAGAGGTTAAGTTGAACTGAACTTAAACTACTCCAGGGAGCCCCCACCCCTCTGAGAGCGACAGTATTCTTAGACTGAAGAAGGCAGGGGTCACTGGGTGCTCAGCCACCACTGTCTTCAGTGGGTGGTGTGAGTCCTGCCTCAGTTCCTGCCACTCCCAGGTCACCTTGGCTCCCCGGGTTGGGCTGGGAGCCACCTGCCAAGGGTTAGTTTACATCACAAAGTGACCTGGGGCTCTTTCCCTGCTGTCCTTTGGCAGGCCTTTAACAATTGCAAGTAGAAGACTGGGCTGGGTCTTCTCGGGGAATTTCCTTGAAGCTGTTTTGTGGTGTCACCTGCCTGTCTTTTTTTTTTTTTTTTTTTTTTTTTTTAATCTACTTCCTCCTGCCAGGCCCCTCCGACCTTCCAGCAGCACCAGATCCCCTACTGGGCACACTGTCACCTGTCCAATGCTCTGCACCAGTTCAATGTCAGTATTATCCCCATTTCAGAATGCAGAGACCAGGATGGGGAGGGAGGGAGGGAGGCTTCTAAGAGGTCCCACAAGAACAATGTTTCCCCATTATTATTACCCCATTATTATTATTATTTTTATGGTACATGATTGTGGGTGATTTTTTTGTTGTTGTTGGTTGATTGGGGTATTTGTTTTTTTTTTGTTTTTTGTTTTTTGAGACAGGGTTTCTCTGTGTAGCCCTGGCCGTCCTGGAACTCACTCTGTAGATCAGGCTGGCCTGAAGCTCAGAGATTCACTTGTCTCTGCCTCCCAGAGTGCTGGGACTAAAGGTGTGTGCCACCACCACCCGGTGATTGTGATTTCTTCTGTGAAGATGTAATATGTACTTTAATATTGATTCGAGTTTAAAGTGATAGGTGTCTGAGAGTGTGTAATTTGGTTGGCTCAGTGTTCACCTAACATGAACAAAGCCTGGCATTTGACCCCAGTGTCCTGTAACCCCGTAAATTGAGGATAACGGTGTGTCAATAATCTGTAATGTCAGTTCTCGGGAGGCAGAGGCAGGAAGAGCAGAAGCTTAAGGTCATTCTCTGTTATCTGGGAACCCTATGTCAGAAACAAGCAAAACAACACAAGAACTCCTCTGTTTCAGAACTCTCAAATTGAAATTCCCATTTCCTGTAAGGATTCTTTTCTCCTTCCCATTCTTAAATAATTGCTTAGGATGTTGGGAAAGGTCTTAACTTGGAAGGATGTTGTAAGATGCTTGGGGTAGCCTTAAGCACATGCCTTCCAGACAGGATTAGTAGAAAGAGAATCACACACAACTGCCTGGCCCTGTCACACAGTAGGTACTGGAGCTTGTCCTGGGAACCTCTGGGGGCCTGTACTTTCATCCAGCAGGACTCCTGTGCTGCTATTGGCTAGTGGAGAGACCTTGGCAAATGGATGTCCCAGTCGCCTCTGCCACCAGTGTGCTCCCAAGAGTGAGGCTGTTGGTTGTCGCTGTCCAGCGGAACCCCTCATGCCTGCTGCACCTTTGCTTGGAGTTTCTGTCATATTCATCCCTTCCCTTGACCATAGACACCCTGCCCCTTCTTCCGAGTCCTCTCCCATGCTACCTGCATGCTCCAGCCTTGCTTCCTGTGCCCCGTCCGTAATCAGGATGAGTGGACCTGTCTCCTCATCCATGGAGGAATTGTTCAAATGCTGTCCCTGTCCTTGTCCCTTCACTGTTTGATGTACCTGGAAAATTTAAAAAAGCCTTTCAGGGCAGGAGTGTGTTAAACCCTGTGCAAAACCCCGTAGTTGTAACAGAAGAGCATTGTAAAGGATTTGACATGGGGCCTGGGAAGTGGCTCAGCTGGTAAGATGTTTGCTGTGCATCCATGGGGATTTGAGTGAGACCCCCTAGAACCCACATAAGAAGCTGGACATCGTGGGGCTGGAAAGATGGCTTGGGTTATGAGCCCCTGGTACTGTCTCTGAGGACCCAGCACCCACACCAGGAAGCTCACAACTGCCTGTAACTCCAGTTCCAGCGAATCAAAACCCCTCTATTGACCTCCATAAGCATGCACACATAAACAAACAAGAATTTTAAATTAAATCTTAAAAAAGAAAGAAAAAGAGCTGGTGCTGGTATTCCCAGTACTGAGGAGGTGGAGACAAGTGGGTCCCAGGGGATTGCTGGCTTACCAGCCTAACTGAACTCGAAGTTCAGTGAGAGACTCTTATCTCAAAAGATGTGGTAAAGAACCAGGCACCATGGTTCTCAAATCCCAGAATTTGAGAAGCAGAGGCAGGCAGATGTCTGTGAGTTCAAGCCCAGCCTGCTCTGTATAGAAGTCTCAAGCCAGTCAGAGCTACATGGAGAGACCCTGTCTCAAACAAAACAATACCAACCAATCAGCCAGTCAAACAAAAATCAAATCAGTCAAAAAGATAAGGCAGGGAGTGGTTGAGAGGGAAGACACAATCTAGCCTCCATGTATGTACATACATTTGCACATAAGAACACTATACATATACACACCAGAATATGAAATCACATTGAGGCTTTGGCACAGCACCCACACTGTGTGCCAAGTAGAGCAGCTGTGAGCCAAACAAAGCAACAATTAGGCTGGGAGGTGGTGGTGCACACTTTAATCCCAGTACTCTGGAGGCAGAGGCAGGAGAATCTCCAAGTTCAAGGCCAGCCTGGGCTACAGAGTGAGTTCCAGGATGGCCAGGGCTACACACAGAAACCCTATCTCGAAAAACCAACCCTACCCCCAAAACAACAACAAAAACCCCAATAATTATACAGAGACCCCAGACGTGATCCAGGCCTTCAGAGAACCAGTTCCCTTCTTCCCAAAGCTGGTACAGAATAGTACTGGCCAAGCCACTCAAGGTGAATTTGGTCTCTGTGACCATGCTTATCAGCATGTGACCCTGACTCCCTGTGAGGGGTGGGGAAGGCAGTCTGGTCCCAGTGTGTTAGCCTTGAGGCACACATGGACAGGGCAGCTAGATGACTTGGGAGGGGCAGGGTGCTAGAGGAAGGACCGGGGAGATTGCATGGGAAGAGCATAAGCTAGAATCCCATGTGATGGAGAAGCTCACCATGGGATCCTGGCCCACAATCCACGCAATGGGCCTGACCTGGCAGTACTACCTCTTGGTACAGACTTGGAAACAATTCTCTATCTGGTAGAAGTTGCCTCTGCTGGGCCTGAGTAGAGGTCATCCTGCAGAGCCTGGGGCCAGTCCTAATTGCCCCCCTGGGCTCCTGTAATGACCACTTGGGCCTTGGACCTCTGCCAACACCATCTACATTCTTCAGTAAAGGCAAGGACCCTGGAAAAACCAGTTAGGGAGTGGAAGTCCCTTAGTATGTCCAGGTCTAGGGAGTGCTGGACTCTTGGTTCAGTGGTGGGGGAGGGGGGGGCTAGAAGCAGAGCTTAAAAGCCTTAGTTGCTAAGAACATACCTCAGCTGATAAAAATGCTTGGTGCTAAGTTTGATTCCCAGCATTCACATAAAAACGTTGGGCATGGTGGCACTATCTTGTATGCCAAGCTCTAGGGAGGCAAAGACAGGTGGATCCCTGGGGCTTTCTGGCCAGCAAATCTCGCCAACTTGGCAAGCCACAGGCCAGTGAGAGACTCTCAAAAAACAAGTTGGCTGATGCCTGAAGAAGGACAGCTGTTGTCCTCTGGCCTTCACACTTAGGTGCTTACATTGTACTTCGGTACACACCCATACTGAACAGCATCCACACCCACAGACACACAGTGGTGAATAGAGAAGGGTGCATTATTACTGTGCACAGCTAGCATCTGGTCTAGGCCCAGAGGCTGTGGTCAGGAATCTCTGCCGTCCACATGTGGCTGGGGCCCTTCCACTTACTGCCAAGGCCCCAGGAGTTGCAGAGTACTCCCTGAATAATTGTTACTCGGCAGATATTTGTGCCAAATGGTTTGATTTCCGGTTCTATGCCCTTTCTGGAATCCTTTCTCTGGCTTGTTTCTTTGGCAGCTGGTTCTTGCCACTCAGAAGGCTGGAGGAGAAGAATCACAGGGCCGGGCTTTTTCTTGGGCACCTATGGGAGGTGCCACTGTTGGCCATTAACCTTCTGGTGTCTCCAGGCAGTTCTTGGCTTGTGGCCACATCACTTTTCTCCACCTCTGACAGTCTCCTTTCCCTCTCTGCCACTTCTGTGTGTCTCACTGTGCATGCCATTGGATTTGGGGCCCAGGGCTTTTCTCCAATTGTCCCCTTACCTTAGAATCCTTAGTTTAATTACCTGCTGAGACTGTCTGTCCTGATTTAAGGCCACACTCCCAGTTTCCATAACTGGATGAAGGAGGGTGTAGGTATTTCTCTAACTGGTTGCCTCTTTTGTTTAAAGTGTGTGTGTGTGTGTGTGTGTGTGTGTGTGTGTGTGTGTGTGTGTGTGTGTGTATGTAGGCTTTCCTTCTTACTGTCTCACCAGCTGTGTGTGTGTGGGGGGGGGGTGAGTGTGAAAACTTTCCATCTCACCAGCTTCTTGTTTTGTTTTTTGACAAAGAATCTCACCACATGGCCTATGCTGGCCTTGAACTGTCAATCCTCCTGCCTCAGCTTCCCTACCCAGGGATTCTAGGCTGCATCACCATTCCCGTCAGTTTTAATAGCTGCTGGTAAAGCTGCCCAGTAGACCCTGGGCTTGCTGCCCTGGCTTCCTTTGGGATTAGGTTCGCATTTATGTGCATGTAACTTTAGAGCCTCCTCTGGTCTCTCTGACTTCCGGCTGGGAAGGTCTTTTCCTAGGAAGCAGCTGTTCGTGTTAAAATGAAGCCTTGAGAAATGGATTGTTTATTTGTTCTGAAGACAGGGGCTCAGTGATCTACCTGCCTTTGCCTTCCAAGTGTCAGCACGCCTATCCGAGGATTTGATTTTTAATTTTAAAAAAATTATTGTATGTGTATGGGTGTTCTGGCTACATGTATGTCTGTACACCACATGTGTGCCTGGTGCCTTCAGAGGCCAGTTCCCCGTAGATGGTTATGAGCCACCCTGTAAGAGCTGAGAATTGAAAGGCGGTCCTTTGGAGGAGCAGCCAGTGCTCTGAGCCATCTCTCTGGCTCTGAGAAATTATTTTTAAAATCAATTAAATATTTTGGTAACTGAATGTGTAAAGTGCTTGTTGTACAAGTGTGTAGACCCGAGTTCTGAGCCCTGGAACCTCTGGCTAAACTAGATGTGGCTAGGAGGCAGAAACTGGAGGATCAGGAGTTCACGGTCCTCCTCAGTTACACAGCAAGTCTGAGGCCAGCTCAGGTGATGTGAGGGCCTATCTCAAAATCAAATTACAGAAAGAACTGGAAAAATGAACTGCCCCCCTCCCTCAGGTCAGTCCTATGAAATCCGGCTGCTGGAAAATCGGAAGCTAGGGGACTTCCAAGATCTGAACACGAAATACGTGAAGGTGAGTGAGCCGAAGCGTGCTGGCCGAGGAGCACTGTGGGCTCTGAGTACCTGGGGCCGGGGATGGTAGGAAGGCATCAGAGGGTGGGGCAGCTTCCTTCATCCCTGAGCTACGCTACTGTCCCCGTGAAGTGGGCAGGCAGTGGACCAGGGCAGTGTGGCTCACGTTGGTGGAGTGTGCTCTGGGTTACCTGATTTTGACCTCAACGGAACTTTTCTTACCTGCACAGAGCAGCACATTAGTTAGACATGTGTGTGGAGCTGTTCAGAATACTGAAAGCCCTGGGAGGCAACACCCTTGTCATATTGTCCGTGTTCTGGGGGTTCTGAGGAAAGGAAGCCCCAAGAAAGGGCTAGAGAGGGGTGGAGGGCTTTCCCTGGCCAGGGGCAGGGATGCGCGCTCTTTGGGGCCTCCCAGTCCCCACACACGGCCGTCTTCGACATCTGCCCTCCACAGAGTATCATCCGTGTAGTGTTCCATGACCGTAGGCTGCAGTACACAGAGCACCAGCAGTTGGAGGGCTGGCGGTGGAGCAGGCCTGGGGACCGGATCCTGGATATTGGTGAGTCTCCCCAGCCGGTACTACCCTGAGCACCTGGGCCAGGTCGGGGGCTTCTTGGTGGGTGCCACTTGGATTTATGCTCACAGGGATACCCAGCATGGTGGCACTTATATGCAGTCCCAACATTGGAGATGCACAGGCAGAGATGCTGAGGTGGGCGCCATGCTGGTCAACTTATAGAGTCTGAAAGAAAGAGGACCGATGAGATAGATGGCTTGGCTGGTAAAGTACAAGCATGGGGACCTGAGTTCGATCCCCAGAACCTGTGTTAAAATAAAAAAGCTGTGTGTGGTGACAAAGTTCTTGTAATCCCAGCTGTGGAGAGGAGAAACAGGCAGATCCCTAGTGCTCGCTGTTCAGCTAGCTGAGCTGAGTTGATGAGCTTCGGATACAAGGAAAGACCCTGTTCTGAAAACCGTGATGAAGAGTGATACTCACGGTTTACCTCTCATCTCCTGCACACATGCGCGCGCGCACACACACACACACACACACACACACACACACATACACACACACATACATACACATACACACACACACACACACACACACATATACACACACACATACATACACACACACACACACACACACACACACACACACACACACACACACACCCATACTTATATATGTAGTTGGAAGTTTTCCCCAGCCAGCTGGGGGTGGGGACAAATCTCTCTCACTCATGTTCCCCCAAGTAAACATGCAGAGGCTTCCAACTACACATATATAAGGGAGGGAGGGAGGGAGAGCTTTCAGTGGTGACTCAGCTACCCTCAGGGAGTTCTCTATAGAGGAGTGTATGTAGAGCCTTAAAGGGTGACCAACCTGGCTGGCTTGAAACTCTATGTAGACCATGCTGGATTCAAACTCACAGAATTCCACATGCCTCTGCCTCCTGTGTGCATCATGTGCCACCATGCCTGGCTCCTTCAAGGATTTTGATAAGTGGCTAGGGAAGGGTGGGCATACCACACAGCTGAAGAGCTCAGGCACTGGCCACCCTGCTTTGCCCACAGCCCTCAGCTGTGCTTTGGGAAAAGCTAATGATAGGGTATGTATACCAGGCCAACAGCCAGTCCTTCCACATGGAATCAAGGGAAACTTTCATAAGTTTTGTAAGAAAGGATAAAGACATCAAGCAATCCACAGCAATTCCTCCAGGCTGTCTACCAGTAGAGATGGGCAAAGCTGAATTTCAGATTAGCAGCGGTTTCCAAACCACACGAGTTTGGACCCTAACTGGGATCCTTCCCTCAGTGTTTGGGAGAGGCTGACGGTCGCACTTTTGTGTGTGTGTGTGTGTGCAGATATTCCACTGTCTGTTGGTATCTTGGACCCCAGGGCCAGCCCAACCCAGCTGAATGCTGTGGAGTTTCTGTGGGATCCAGCAAAAAGAGCATCCGCATTCATTCAGGTGAGCAAACATGAGAGCTTTGGGGATACCCATCAGCGAGCCAAGATGGCTGCCTGTTGAGCAGAAGGTAATTAAGAGAGGACAAAGGATGGGTGGACTCAGGGTCACAGGTCAGGAGAGTTGAAGCAAGGGCTTGGAATGTTGTAGAATCCTGTTTGGGTTCTTGCTTACAGAATGCTGTCAGGTTAAAAAAAGATTTGGTATTCGCAAGGCCAGGGAGATGGCACAGTTCGTAAAGTACTTTTCACAAAAACCCAAGAACCTGAGTTCATTCCTCCACAGAAGAAAGACTGGAATGGTGGTGCACTGTATTGGGGGGGGCAAAGGGGTGGTGGTGAAAGAAGGTAGACCAGTCATCCTAGCTCAATTAGTGAGTCCCGGGCCATCGAGAGACCCTGACTTAAAAAATTCAATCAAGATAGTGCGTATCTGAAGGATCACACGTGAGGCTGATCTCTAAAATCTATGTGGATGTATGTGTACACACACACACACACACACACACACACACACACACACACAACACTCCATTAATCAAATCAGTATTTTGGAGACATGAAATGGCTGATGTAAAGGCACCTAAGGCTAAGCCTGATGGTCTGAGTTTGATTCTGTGTACCAAATAGGGAAAGGATTGAACTGACTCCCGAAAGCAGTCCTCTGCATGGGCCCTGTCTTTGGCCTGCACCCACCCACATTTACACACACACAGTGAATAAAAAGGTAACAAGTTGGGTTGTTTTTTTGTTTGTTTGTTTTATTTTGTTTTTTGTTTTGAGACAGCATCCCTGGCTATCCTGGAATACTCTGTCAGTGGCTTTTAACCTGTGGGTTGCAACCCTTTAGCAAACCTCTATCTCCAAAGATATTTACATTAAGATTCATAGCAGTAGCAAAATTACAGTTACGAAATAGCAAAGAAAATAATTTTACGGTTGCGGGGGGTGGGGTGGGGTCACTACATCCTGAGGAACTGTATTAAATAGGAAAGTTGAGAACCACAGTTCTAAATAGACCAGGGTGGCCTTGAACTCATAGAGATCCTCCTACCTCTGCCTCCCAAGTGCTGGGATGAAAGGTGTGTGCCACCATCCTTAGCAATAACAGAAGTTTTTAAAGTCACTGTTTGCTGGTGTGAATAATCAGAGAGGAATATTCTCCCATTCTAGCTGTTGTTGAGTGAGTTCATTATTTGCATCCTATGTGGCTTCCGCCTTGTGTTACCTACTGTCTGGGGTTCAGATGGCCAAGGGCATGGCCATGGTCTGCTGTGGCTCCCAACTAGCCTGGCTCTTGTTGACAGGAAATATATATGTATGAGCTTTGCTCCCTATTTATTGCTTGTTTTTGAGACAGGGTCTTTCTGTGGAGACTCAAGCTGGCCTTGAACACGATCTGCCTCAGTTTCCTGAATGCTAGGATTGTAGGTGCATGCCACCACGCTTCCCCTCCCCATTTTGAGTCTTAGTAGTAATCTATATGTGTGTTTAAAGCATGTAAGAAGTATGCCAGGTCCATAGGAAGAGCTCAAGGAAAACTAGCAACAGTCAGTAAAACGCTTGCTATATACACATGAGAGTTGAGTTTGAGCCTCAGAGAGCTGGACACAGCCACACATGCCCAACCCCAGTGCTGAACTGGGGAAAAGACAGGATGCCTGGGGCTTGTCTCCCAGCAACCCTAGCCAAATCTGTGAGCTCTAGGTTCAGCGAGAGACCCTGGTTCAGTGAGAGACCCTGGCTTAAAAATGAAGTGGAGCCTGTCATGGTGGGCCTTTATCATCCCAAGCCTTTAATCCCTGTACTCAGGAGGCAGAGGCAAGTGGATCTCTTGAGTTTGAGACCTGGTCTACGCAGTGCATCCCAGGACTTTCAGGGCTATCTTTCTCAAACAACAACAACAAAACAAAACCAGATACCTCCCCCCTCCCCCCAAAACCAACTTAAAACAAAAAAAAATGTTGAATGGGGAGCAGCTGAAGAAGACACACAGTGTCAACATCTGTCTTCTAGGTGCACATGGACATGTATGCACACATACATTGGAACACACTGATACAGTTTTTAAGAACAAATAATATTCTTATTGTAAAATTTAGTTAATTTGTATTGCAATAATACTACATCTTACAACATTACAGTATTAGAACACAATGCATAGGTATCCAGTGCCTTTTCTGTAGTATGTACTCAGAAATATATAGATGAGTTTTGCATTCTGACTATGGTTTCAGACTTGCTCAGCAACCAGGACACCAGGATTTCAGAGAGCAACAGGACTGTGCTCATCTGCCCTAGGATTTACCAAGGGAGAGGTTCCTGGGTAAGGGGTGATGCTGTTTAGCCCAAAGCAACGATAAAAACTTAGCTGGTCAGACAGCTCTAAATAAAGGGACAGAGATGGATGATGTGTGTGTTCTGTGGCTAGAGGGCAGGGAGGCCTTGGTTGGCCTGATGTGAGGGTAAATGGGAAGTTAAGCAAAGCAGGGAGTTGAAGACAGGAATGGTCACCACCTTGTGGGAGAGGAGCCTTAGGGCTATCCAGACTCCCCTCCCCTCCCTGACCTCAGGTCTCACATTCCCCTCTAGGTGCACTGCATCAGCACAGAATTCACCCCCAGGAAGCATGGGGGTGAAAAAGGAGTCCCTTTTCGGGTGCAGATTGACACATTTAAGCAGAACGAGAACGGGGAATACACGGAGCACCTACACTCCGCCAGCTGCCAGATCAAGGTGTTCAAGGTAGGAAGCGCTGCACCAACCTGCCTGCAAAATGGCCCTTTGCTTTTGTTTAGAGCATAGCCCCAGCTGGGTGTGTGGTCTCCCAGGCGTCTCCCTGGATTGCAGCTCCTGGACCTGTCACTCGAAAGTGTTGGAAGGGGTGTCTCCCCATATTAATACAAGGCTCTGCTTCTGTGAGAACGACAGACAGACGTTGCATCTTTTTAGAGCTGCGTTTTCCCAGACTCCCAAGCATTTCACACGTATTCACACGTCCTCCCGTGCAGTGTCTCCTTCAACATGAGGGCAAAGGCACTACACCAGTGCCTTTAATCCCAGGCAGAGGACTGGGTCTCTGTGAGTCTCAGAGCAGCCTGGTCTACAAAGTGAGCTCCAGGCCAGCCAGGGCAACACAGTGAGTGAGGTCCTGTGTCAAACAAAACAGCAACGCAAAAGAAGTAACCATGAAGTCAAGGGGGCTAGGGCTCTTCTTGGTGGTCTAGCCCAATGCTATTTTTCTCTTCATTGGTTGGCTGTGTGTGTGTGTGAGAGAAAGAGGGGGGGGGGAGGGAGAGGGAGAGAGAGACTGTATACTTACGGTTGTCAGAGGACAGAAATCAGCTCTCTCCCTCTGCCATGTGTGTCCTGGGATTGAACCCTCGTCATCAGGCCGTCATCAGGCTTTACCTCTTCCCCCAGGGTAATCTCATGAGTTGGTTGTCTGCTTTAGTTTTTGACACAGCTCTCCCTGAACCTGGAGCTCACCCATGCAGTAAGACTAGCTGACCACTGAGCTCCAGGGATCCTCTTGTCTCTCCTCCTCAGCACCAGTATTCCAGGTGTGTGTCGCCACATCTGGCTTTTTCCATGAGTGTTGGTTCTAAGTGAGCATGGGTGAGGCTCTCACACATGCATGGTGGACACTCCACAAGAGCTCTCCACCATTGAGAAGACCTTCAGGCCGGCTTTCCCTTCACAAAGACCATGGTGTGTGGCTCAGTGACAGAGGATTGGTTCTAGCATGCAAGGAGGCCCCGAGTTCTGTCCCAACCAAGTACCAGGAAAAACAAATTCATCTTAAAGAAACATCTTCAGAGCCAGGCGGTGGTGGTGCACACCTTTAATCCCAGCACTTGGGAGGCAAAGCCAGGCAGATCTCTGTGAGTTCGAGGCCAGCCTGGACTACAGAGCGAGATCCAGGACAGGCTCCAAAACTACACAGAGAAACCCTGTCTCAAAAACAAACAAACAACCGCGAAAAAAACATCTTCAGAAGTCCATCAGCCTCTTGCTGTCCTGATTCATCCTGCAGCCTCTCAGGCTGGCTCTTATCTCCTCAATCTGGATTGATTGTTTCCTGAAGGTGGGAGCCAGCTAGCGCTCTTACTCACAGTCCCTTGTACCCTTGGGACATGGACAGTGCGACAGGCCTGTGGCATTCTTAGAGCATGAGGCGAGCCTATGACCAGCAGGCTAAACTGCTTCTGTCCCCTCCCATCAGGGGTTGCTTTGGGTGATCATCAGCCTTAATTCCTGTCCCAGAATCAGAATCCCCCTCTTTACACCTAGGTGAATTTGGAACCTGCTGGAAACACCTGCTGGCCCTGGAGACCAGGGGAGAGTCGATTTCTGGCTAGGGAGGTGGTAGAGACAGCAGGGTCCTGCTGATTCTCCCGCGCAGGGATAGACAGAAACTAAACGGTCACAGCTGTGACTGTCCCTTTGAAAGCAAGACTGTTGTCACCCTCCATGTGGCCTGGCACTTTGAGTCCCTGGCAGGCATGTTACCTATAAAGTATTTTTTCTCTCTGTATGTATAAGTGGTGTTTGTGGGTGTATGTTGAGTGTACATGTGTAGCGTGTGGAGGTCAGGGCTCAGCCTTAGGTTCCTCAGGGTCATCTACCTTATTTTTGAGACAGGTTCTCTCACTGAACATGAAAGCAACCCATTAGGCTAAAGGATCTACTGGTCTGCTTCCCGCTTCTGGAACTGCAAGTGTTTGTCACTGTGTCCTGGGATTTTTACATAGTTTCAGGGGGATCAAATTCAGGTACTTGATGTGTCGGGTTTCTGAATGAAAAAGCCAGCGTGTTCTGACCAGCCAGCCACTTGAAGGATGTGAGGTGGAGAGCTTTACCCCACATACATGCTAGTCGATGGTCTGGCCATATCTGCCTCACCTATGGCCTCTGAGGCAAGGAGGGGAGGCTAAGCCTCCCAGAGCAGGAGGCTAGATGTGACTACCATGACCCTGGGCCCCTAACAGCTTCTTTGGTACTCACTATGCCTGCTGTTAGTGTCCCCACATGGCTCATTGCAAGCTTATCATGATCTGGGGTTGGTGTCATCTTGGAGGAGGCTCCCCTAAAAGGCCTTGAGCTGCGGAACCAGAAGGCATCCCCTGAGGAAGGCACACGCTGGAAGGAAAGGTCTGTGGACCACTAGACCTGAACTAATGGTTAATATCTGCACATCACAAGTGCACAATAAAACCGCTCAGTGCGAAAGTGCTAAGGGGTGCTGAGTCTTGTTCCTGTGCTCGCCAAGCAGGATGGGAACCGTGGGAGGCACAAGGTTGGTGTCACAGGAGGGAGGGACTGTCCCCTCAGGCCTCTCCTGCCAACCACTCAGGCTCCAGCCTCTGGTTTGTAAAGAAGACATGGTGGGGTGAGGCCGGGGCACTCTTTGTAAGTAGCACATAGATTCTGCAGTCTGTACTGTCAGTTTAGCCCCAGCCATTGAGATCGAGATTGAGATGTGTTGAGGGCTGGGTGTGCTGGGGCCTGAGCAGAGTTGAACAGGGCACAGGCTGAGTCAGTAGACACTCTCCCACCTCCCTTCAGTCTCCATCAGTCATCTCAGCACTGTGGTCTCTCCCATCTTGGTTCTCCACGGCTCCTTCCAGAAGCAAGAGGCCATTGGTAGCCATCTTCCCTAAGTACCTATCGAGCAGACACGATAGGCTCAGGATTCCAGGGTGGAAAGAGAGCATGGCACTCTGGAGGTGCAAGAGCCGTCCTGCCTGCTCTCCAGGCCCCAGGTTGAGGTGAGAGAGCCTGCAGGCCTTGGTCTTCCTTCCCCAGCCAATGTATGCCTTCTGGCCTAAGTGGACCCTGTATTCTGCACTTGCAGCCCAAAGGAGCTGACCGGAAACAGAAAACGGACCGGGAGAAGATGGAGAAAAGAACAGTTCAGGAGAAGGAGAAATACCAGCCATCCTATGAAACCACCATCCTCACTGAGGTGAGCTCAGGCCGGACGGGGAGTGAGCCTGGAGTGAATGGGGGACTTGGTGCAGAGGTGGTGGAAGATTGCCCGTCATCAGGGGGTGGGAGCTTTGGAGAGTGCCCAGTGCGCACATCAGATGAGGCCGCTGGTGCGTTACCGGAGGTCCCTTTGAGCTCCCTGCTGCCTTTGTATCTGTTGGCGCTTTAGAAAATGTGGATGAAGAGTTGGTCACACATTCAGTTACGTGGTACAGAATGTGAAGGAGTGCAACCGCACTGATGGATGCCTTGGCTCTTCCCCTCTCTCAGCTTCTCTCTCTAGGCACCCAGGGCCTCTGACTCTGTGGGCCTCTGTCTTTCTCTGCAATTAGGGCAATGCATACACACGTCAACTCATGCCTGTGTGCCTGTGTATTAGCAATGCACGTGCTGCTGGGCTGTATCTTTTGTATTTAATGGCTCATTTTGCACGGGACTCCTGCTGTCCTTTGATAACAACCTTCTAGTTCCTTGTCCAGCTGGGCAGTGTTCTTGGGGAGGCCTGTTGTGGGCATGCACATGGCAGGACTGTGTACAGTACTCTACTCCATGTGAGCTCACTGGCTGGCAGTGTCAACAACACTGGTGTTTATTTGTTTATTTTTGAGACAGGGTCCTCTATGTGTCCCTGGCTGTCCTAGAACTCTCAGTGTAGACCAGAACAGGCTGGCCTCCAACTCCCAGAGATCCTGCCCCTGCTTCCTAGGTGCTGGGATTAAAGGTGTGCGCCACTATGCCCAGCAAGCGCAGACTTTTTATAATCCTGTGCTAGGGCCTGAGAGATGGCTCAGTGGGTCAAAGGGCTTGCTGCAGAAGCCTAGCAACTTGAGTCTGATCCCCAGATCCAAGGTGGAAGGAAAGAACTGACTTCTGTATGTTGTCCTCTGACTTCCATACACAAGCCATGCCAGAACACTACAACACACACACACACTCACTCATACACTCATACACACTCATATAATAATATAAATACACAAGTAAATTTAAGATTCAGTGTCTGAGCTGGAACCCAGGTGCATATACTGCTCGGCCACTGAGCCCTAGCCCATCCCCAGCCCTGGCTATTTCTTTGGACAGATACAGAACTATACTTCCTGTTAAGCCTGATACCACAGAGGCAGCCCTCTGCAGCCATCCATGGGTTCAGAGTGCTCCTGAGAGGCTATCACCAGCTCTTCCTGCTTCCTGTCACTGGCCTTCAGTGGCTTCACTCTTACTGGCCTGTTTTCTTTAAATAGCCATTGTGTTGGAGATTTTGACTAGCTGGATTCCCTCTGAAGGTGTGTATAAGACCCAGGATGGCCATGCAAGGTCAAGGCTATGTTGATGGTGAGACTTGCAATATAGAAGGCGGGTGGCCAGGTCCCAGCTATGCATATGCCTATGTGTGTATGTGTTAAGGCACATGTGAGGAATGTTTTCATAGGACAGGGTAAAAAGCTAACGTGGCCTGCAAGTATGTACTGGCACTTTATTTCTCCTGAGGGTGGCAGTGGGCAGGGAGCCCAGAACAGGAAAACTTCCGCTTGCTCTCTGCCAGCAGAAGGACACAAGGACTGTGTTTCATGCATTTTCTTCCCATGCCTGGTCCATACCTGACTGATGACTTCTGCCACAAGTACCCCATCTAGTGATGTTACTCATCCTGGCCGAGCCCCAGCTTCTCTGCTCTAATTCTGACTTCCCTGAAAGCAGAATACCACAGCTGTGCAGGCCCTCACCACAGCACAGCGTAACTGGTACAAAGAAGCCAGGCTGTGACCTTGGGATGCCAGCGAGCTCCTTCTATCAGCTCATCAGATTTCCTCCTTTGGTAGAATTTAGCATCAACAAATTCCAGCCCACACTCACAACGGTTAAATATTTACCAACCTGGCATTTGGTGGGGGATAGTCAGTCTTTAGGAATGCTTCAAACTGGCCCTCTCCAAGCGAAGTCATAGACCTCCAAGGGAGGGAAGGGGAAACACACAGGCTTGGGGTGCTCCCTTTCCCCTGGAGGTCTCAGTTCTCTCTCCAGCACCCCCAACTGGCCTGTGCATTGGAATGTCCGCCAAGGGAAGGCTCACATCATGCCTGTTTCTGTCTTTTGGAGCCCAGATGGGTACTAACATGGAATAACTGTACACGTCGTCTGGGAGGAGCTATTCTTGGAAGAGTTCCAAGACCCTTCCTGCCTGCTGCAGCCCCGGGTGCAGGTCCCTCACTCAATAGGGTGGGTTTTGGCTCAGAACTAACACTGTTCTCTTTTTCTTTAGGAGCATCTCTCCTCTGAATAATGCATAGTTAATATGCATTGACCGCTTGGGTTTTGATTGTCTTCATTTGTGGGCTTGGGCATTACATGCTTCTTTCCAGCTTTGGTTTGATTACTAGGGAGCTCAAAAGGGTGCATTTCATCGTTTTCCTGCTCCAGATGACTTCCTGAGTTCTAGGTCTCTTCTGTCATGTTTGTTGGGTGACCCTAGCAGTCTGACTGGCCATTGTGGGTGCTCAGTCAGAATATTTAACCGTTGTGAGTGTGGGCTGGAATTTGTTGATGCTAAATGAATACTCTGTGCTGACACAGTAGCATCTTAGACATCAGTGTTGATGAATGCTTACTTGGACAGGCCTAAGGAGTATGGGCTGTCTCTTGAGCTTCTCCCAAGACCACTCTTGAGTCACGCTGTCCTGTATCTCTTCCCACAGTGTTCTCCATGGCCCGATGTCGCCTACCAGGTGAACAGTGCTCCATCCCCAAGCTACAATGGCTCTCCCAACAGCTTTGGCCTCGGTGAAGGGTATGTCCAGCCTTTCTTTCCTTGGAGTCCTGGCATGTGGTGGGTAAAGGTTCCTTTTTTGGTCTCCCTTCGTCCCATGGCCTGGCATCTTATTTGGGTTTTTATGTGGCTAACTGGAATATCAATTGCAGCCATATTCATCTGTTCCTTACCTGCTCCCCATGCTGGGGGTGGAATCCAGGGCTTAGTACATGCTAGGCAAGAGCTGTGCCACTGAGCTACATCCTCAGCTCCCATCTTTAGCTTTGGGTTTTTGGGGCAGGGTTGTATGTGGCCCAGATTGAACTTGAGTTTGTTGGTTAGCACAGGCTGGCCTTGACCTTGGAATCCTACTTTTTCAGCCTCTTGAGTGCTCAGGTTCCAGGTGTATGCCATCACACCTGGCTATGTGCAGTGTGTGTGTGTGTGTGTGTGTGTGTGTGTGTGTGTCTGTCTGTCTGTCTGTCTGTCTGTCTGTGTCTGTATGTTCTTTTCTCTATACTCCCACAAGTGGCAACAGGTTTGTGAGAATTTACCTAGAAAACCAGTGTTCTCCTGAGGTGGGTGCTGGATGGCTGAGGCATTTAGAAGGTCCTCCTTGGTTTTCTCTCTACTTCTTGTGCATGCTTCCTGAAGGGACTATTTACATAGCAGCCTCCAAACCTGGGTTTCAGTGTTTGTAGCACCAAAACTAGTTTTGCTGAACCTTGGCTGACTACAGATAGGCCATGTGGCCCCGAGGACACAGTGGTAGGACAGTGCAGACATCATAGGCAGATTCTAACTGGCATGCTGTGCAGACATGATGACTTTGTAGCAATGTCCTGGTAGTGAGGAGAGGACTCCAGCCTGGGTGCTGTTAGTGAGGACAGAGAATCTCTGGGTTTTGTGCCTTGAGCTCCTGCTCAGCAGTCCATCTCTAATGAAAAGTCAGGGTTGGGGGATGGAGCTGGAGCTCACTGATAGAGGAAATGCCTGGTTTGATCTTGAGCACCTGCTGTGGTGGCTGGCACCTGTAGTTCCAGCATTCTGGAAGTAAAGGAAGAGGATTAGCAGTTCAAGGTTATGTAGCAAGTTCAAGGCCAGCCCAAGCTAAAGGAGATACGCTCAAAGGCAGACAGACAGACAGACAGACAAACAGAAGAAAAAATAACACTGCCCGTGTGTGAGCTTAGTTTTACCATTGTGAAATGTCTTCTCAAGAGTATAGAACTAAAAGGAAAGGTAGGTCATTTGGATCAGGCCTACCTGCTTGTTAATGACTATCTTCTGGGGAGCGACTTTCTTAACTTCCCTGAGCCCTGCTTTTCCCGGTGCAGAAGAGGGTTAGGGGTTCAACACAGGGTCATGAGGAACGATATACCTGTGATACAGACAGTAGAATGGCTGCTGGGTGACTGATAGCTGGGATGAGGTCATCTCTGCAAGGGGCCTGTATGTGCACATGCATGTGTGGGTTGTGCATGCAGAAGCCAGAAGTTGATGTAGGCATCTTCCTCCGTCATTCTCTTCCTCATTTTTGAGTCAGGGTCCCTCATTGAACCTGGAGTTCTCTGACTTGGTGAGCCTGGCTGACTGGTACTCTCCAGTGATGCTTCTGTCTCATTTCCCAGGCCTGGGATTAGAGGCATGCCCTGCTGTACCAGTTTGTGTGTGGGTGGGTGTTGGGACTTGAACATGCTTGCATGCCAAGCACTACTGTACCTTCCTATTGGGAAAACCCAGGCCATGTTTTTCTTCCTAAGTGGGTTACTAACCTGTGGATTCAGCACAGTGGCCCTTATGTGCCTCTCTGGCTAGGATTCAGTTGATGATTTGGGTCCAGCTGCAGCTTCCAGATTCTGGTCCAGGAGCTGAAGTACTGGAAGGAGTGTGGCCAGCGTTCTGGTTAGCTTGTCCTTTCCTTAGGCTGGAACTTGGGTATTTTAGCTATTTCCTGGCACTGGAACAAAAATTCTTGATAAGAAGTGACTTAAGGAAGGATTGATTTCAGCTCACAATTCAAGGAGATCCAGTCCATCGCTGTGCAGAAGCCACGGTAGCAGGAGCATGAGGCAGATGGTCCAGTTAGGATGTAGGATGCAGAGATGGATGTTGTGCTTAGTTTCCTTTCTCCCTTACAGTCAGTCCAGGACCCCCGCCCATTGAATGCTGCTGCCCATGTTTAGAGTGGGTCTTTCCACCTCACTTAACTTGATGTAGAAACTCACCCTCAGACATGGGCACAGGTTTGTTTCCATGGTGATTCTAAATCCTACCAAAGTGAACCTTCCAAAGGGGTGAGGCTCCACCATGCAGCACACGATCCAGTCACAGTGGACGAGCTCTCCTTGCAGACTACACAGGTAGAGTTATTGTAGCTTGAACAGTGTAGTCATCAAAACCTCCTGAACTAAAAGGAAAGGACATTTGGATCAGGCCTACCTGCTCGTTAATGTCTATCTTCTGGGGAGCGACTTTCTTAACTTCCCTGAGCCCTGCTTTCCCCGGTGCAGAAGAGGGTTAGGGGTTTCAACACAGGAGTTGAATTCAGGAGACATTGTGAGAGACTGGGTCTTATGTTTGTCTGATTCAGGCAGTCTTCCAGGACTTACTTTTAAAGCAAGTCACACACCTGCTGGAACGTAGGCACCACGTAGGCTCTGGAACCTTCCTTCATATCCCTGGGGTCCTCATGCTCACCGACGTCTCTTTTCCTTTACAGCAACAGCTCACCTACCCACCCAGTGGAGCCCTTACCCCTGGGCAGTGATGTAAGTTTGCATGGGTGCTGGCGGGCTGGCGGCCCCTCTGGCTCGGTGGCCATTTTGAGCCTCCTTCCTCTCGTGCAGCACCTGCTCCCCTCGGCCTCCATCCAGGATGCCCAGCAGTGGCTGTACCGTAACCGCTTCTCACAGTTCTGCCGGCTCTTCGCCAGCTTCTCAGGTGAGCCTTGTGGACTTGGGTTTGGCAGCCACAGGTGTCCTGGCTTACTCTTGGTCCCATGTGGCTTGTCCAGGGAAAGTGGCTTCCCTTTCTTACAGCTCGTGGTATGACGTTGTGTCCCTAGACAATCGTTGTCAAGTTCAGCTTGCGGGGCTGTTTGAGCGATGGTACTCAGACCCTCTTAGCTGTCGATACGGCTGGGCTCTGTAGGGCTCTGTATCGGTTCCTCTTCTCATCGATGTGGCAGAATACCTCCAAAGCAACTTACGTGGGGAGGGCGGGGGAGTCATGTCATCAAGAGTATCCTCCACAGTACAGAAACCGAGACGGATGCTGGGCTAGCTCCCTTCTGCTTTTTTATTCAGTCCAGAACCCCAGCCCATGGGATGGTGCTGCCCACATTCAGGGGGGGTCTTCCTACTCAGCTAACCAAATCTAGAAACTCCCTCACAGGCATGCCCAGAGGATTGTCTCCTGAGTAGAGAGCCTGTCAAGTTGACAGTATTAAAAACCACAGGGCCCCTTAGCCAATCAGGGCAGCTCTTACCTGCCATGTGGGACCTACGTGTTTCCTCCAGGGCTATCCACTGGAGTTGGTGGTGAATCTTAGGCAGGAGAGAAAAACCTGCTTTCCTCCCTCCACACCCCCCCAAGGGTTTCTGAGGGTTTGGTTGGGGGATGGCCCACGGATGAATGTTGTAAGTGGGGTGCTATGGGAACAGAGAGGCAGTGAGCCCGACCACTCAGCAGTGAGCCCAGATTGAGGGGAGTAAAGGTCCCTCCCAGTGTGGGGAGTTGTCAACAGCAGAGGGAACACAGGAGTCGCTAGTTACCTCAGCTTTATCTCCAAGAGCATTCTTAATGGGAGGTAGAAGGGCAAGGATAACTGGGGACCTTGTGCTGCCATAGGAACTGGCCACTTCAGTGCACTGTGACCTGTGCTGGGTGAAGGAGGCAGGGAAGGCTTACCCAGGGGTCCTTGAGTGCTAGAGAGGGTTGGGGGAATGGTAGGGGTGAGCTCTGCCAGCAGAAAGTGCAGAGGCTGTGAGGTAGGTGAACTGAGGAAGCAGTGAGGTCAGATCACCAGGGGGATGTGGCCTGGATTCTGGAAGGACCATATAGGAAGATATTAGCTTTCAGTCCCTATACAAAGCCAACCATTCTGGACTGGAGCTGTAGCTCAGTTAATAGATTGCTTGCCTGGCATGCACAAGGCCCCAGCACCACATATACTGGGTACAGTGTGCTGAGGAGGTAGAAGAATGAGAAGTTCAAGGTTACCTCAGCTCTTTAGTTTAAGCCCACCCAGGGTTACATGAACTACGTCTCAGAGGAAAGAAAAAGCAGAGGCTGGATGCAGGGAACCCTGACATCCCCTGAGATAGAGAAAATGGAGGTGACTGAAGAATCCTGGGGATCTGAGGTCTTTAAAGACTTTACACTGTGGGATCTCTACTTAACCATCATTCTCCTCTATTTCTGTGAGACACCGGCCTCCTCTTCTCCTTCAGTGGGGTGGCAGGTCTGTCCGTGTTATCTTGGGCAGCTAGTTTTCTGCCCTTGGTTGGTGCTAGTTCCCAGAGTGTGTATGTATTGTCATCCTGTCTGTATTGGTGGCAGCATGCTGATCAAATCTGTGCATAGAATAGTGCTGATGAAGAGCAGAGAGCAGGATGGGTGGGCAGGCAGGCCGGACGGGTGGGCTGGGCTCATTTTCTCCTCTGACTTGTGAGCACACTAGCTTTTAGCTTCTGATGGGTGTTTTTTTGTTTTTTTGTTTTTTGTTTTGTTTTGTTTGTTTGTTTGTTTGAGACAGGGTTTCTCTGTGTAGCTTTGCACCTTTCCTGGAACTCGCTTTGTAGACCAGGCTGGCCTGGAACTCACAGAGGCTTCTGACGTTTTATGGCTGTGACCTGCAGTTTATGCCTTATGTCCTCTCTCTTTGTGGAAGGTCTAGTGCCCACTGAGGGTGAAACTGGGCATACTTTGCCCCACCCCTGCTGTGGGGTCACCATGTATATACCATGTCACTTGTGGTGTGTTGTTGTTTGTTTTTTAGCTCTTTTGGGGGGCCTGCCACCCAGTTTCCAAATAAATCACATGCGGAGGCTTATTCTTAATTATGAATGTTTGGCCTTAACTTGGCTTATTGTTAGCCAGCGTTTCTTAAATTATCCCTGTCTACCTTTTGCCTCTGGACTTTTCCTGTTCTCTTCTTACTCTGGCTGGCTGGGTGGCTGGCTGGCTGGCTCCTCCTTCTCTGGCTCCTTCTTTTTTCCTCCCAGATCTTCCTCCTCTATACATTCTCTCTGCCTGCCAGCCCTGCCTATTTCTCTCTCCTGCCTTGCTATTGGCTATTCAGCTCTTTATTAGACCATCAGGTGTTTTACACAGGCACAGCAACACGGCTTCCCAGAGTTAAACAAATGCAACATAAACAAAAGTAACACCCCTTACAATAATATCCTACAACCGTGGCGGATGTCTCCACTTAGGTGCTGACCTGCTGAAAATGTCCAGAGACGACCTGGTCCAGGTCTGTGGCCCTGCAGATGGGATTCGGCTCTTCAATGCCATCAAAGGCAGGTAGGTGTCAGTTTTAGAGAAACAAGCCAAAGGCTGTGGCCTCTGGGCTGCCTGTGTATGGCAAGAAAGAAGGCCCACCTCAGCCTCTTGAACTGTGGGTAAGCCTGCTTGCTGGTGGGACTAGGTGATGGAAGGAATCTCTCTTTCAGCATGGGAGAGGTGGGACAGTGGATGAGATGCCATGTGGAGATCACTTAATTCCTACCCTCAGTGGTCCTTGCTCAGACACACCTCAGTAGTAGTTGTTTCCCATTGCCATGACAACGGGCCTGACAAAGGCAGCGTATGAAAAGAAAGGTTTATTCTGGCTCATGGTTTGGAGGCATGGTGCCATGTCCAGTGCAGCTCAAGGGACAGAGCAGACTGTGGCCGCTAGGGGATGAAGAAAGGACAGACACATATACAGGAGAGCTGGGTTCGGACTGACTGGGTTCCCTGACGATGGAGGAGGCTTAGTGTGTTCATTAGAGCTGAACAGCGAGGTGGGGTTATGGCGTGCCACTGAACAAGGGTTGTTAGTACATACAGGTAAACAGGAAGAAGATTTTACGGTATGCAGTTGAACAGGGATGATTTAGCTAATCTCAGTATGAGCAGTCTCTGTAGGGGAGCAGTCTTCCGGGCCATAAATACCAAGGGGGTGGAGCCATGTGGATGTTTTCTGAACCCACTATCAAATATTCACACGTGGACTCTGAGCCTCGCTCCAAGGCTTTGCCATTTTCCCATGGGTCTGAGGTCCTTGGCATGGCCAGCTCATGGCGACAGCACACATTCACTCAGGACTTCACACACTCGGGCCCTTCCTCCGCTCCCCATAGCGCAGACCATCAAGGAAGATGCCATGGCTGCAGGCGGGGAGGTGGCTGGTCACTTTGTGTCTTTAAGTCAGGAAGCAGAGAGAGCAGACTGCTTTCTGCTTTGTGTGGAGTCTGAGACCCCAGCTCATGGGGTGGTGCTGCCTTAATGGTGGGGCTTCTGACCTCAGTCAATCTGGAAACGCCCTCTCTCACAGGAGTCTGTCTCCTACATGATTCCAGATCTTCAATTAATATTAACTATCACAACCTCCCTCTCCTCCGTTGGACCCAGAGCCTGCGGATCTTGGCCTTTAGTCACTGGCCCAGACTCTGAACACTTGCAGAGTCCTGACTGAGAGCTGACTCCCCAGGGCGGGTGTGTGGCCTTGAAAACCACAGTACAGTTTTCAGGGTGATGTTATCTGCAGCACTCCCCACCACCATGCAAATGAAATGGCCTACGATAGTCCAGAATCCCTTGGCCATGTGGGACCCTGGACAGTGGCACTAGAATTAGCATCACAGTCAAACCAAATTTAAGTGTTAATTGAAATGGTGTGCTCTTTGTTTCTTTCTGGTACCGAGACTAGAACCCAGAGCTTGTGTATGCCAACAAGAGCTCCGCCGTTGAGCTATGCCTGAGCCTTGAAGTTAAAACAGAGCAGCCAGCTGGGGACAGTACAGTTGTAAAGTAGAGAACACAAGTGAGGGTGAATCCCAGATCTGCCTCCTAGGAGCTGTGCAATGAAAAAAGAAAGAAAGCCGTTTGCCCCTCTGAGCCTCAGTTTTCCTGCATGTGGAATGGAGATGAGCCTTGTTCACTCTCGTGAAGAATTCTCTATGTCACGTTCTCTGTGTCTTTTCTTCTCCCCTTTGGGGGATTAAACCCAGGGCTGCACACATGCCAAGCACATATCGTACCACCAAGCTGCACTCCATACCACCTCTGATCTTGAGATTCAGATCTACAGAAAAGCCTCAGCTTGGCAGGTTGCAAAGAGTCGTCTACCCCCTTCCTCCAGAACACCCTGTATGAAGCCATAAAGATCCATCAGGACTGGATTCTATCCCTGAAAACATGATGTCCATGAGAAGCATTTTGCATCCCTACCTCCTGCTTCTTTTCTAAATCCCTCCATACTGCAAATTCTACTCTAGGTTCTGGAATATTCTAGAACATTCCAAAACATTCTAGAGCAACATCCCATCATATCTGCTAACTATTTCCTCCTCTTTTTGCCAGGAATGTGAGGCCAAAGATGACCATCTATGTCTGCCAGGAGCTGGAGCAGAACCAAGTACTCTTGCCCCAGAAGCAGGATGGCAGTGGAGACAATAGCCTGTGTGGTGAGTGGAGTCGAGTCTGCAGCCAGACTCCGAGCCTGCTCAGTTTCTGCTCTCACTGTTTTAGTTACTTTTGTCTTCTCTGTGAAGGAAGTTTGTTAGGCCTCACAGTCTGAGGGCATAGTCCCTGGTCAGGGACGTTATGGCAGCACAAGTGTGATGGTCATGTCACATCCACAGTGAGGAAGCGGAGAGCGATGAATACTGGGGTGGGGGTTAGCTGGCTGTCTCCCCAGCACCCACTAATTGTCTTTAAATAATCCTTCTGTTACCAGAAGTCACTGCGTAACCTTTGGAAAGGTGACATGCACACCAGGCACCACTTCTGAGTTCCATTGCTCCTCTAGGTCCTCCCCTCCCCCAGCTGGGTGCCTCGGGGTCTAGTGGGGTCCAGTATTCAATACATGTGCCCGGGAGAGACAGAAACAGCCAGCCTATGCCTACTTGTCAGTCGGCTCCACCAACCTTCTCAGCTTCCGACAGAACCCATGGCTCTGGGCATGAGCGTCCTGTCATGTGAGCTCTTGGCTTCTTGGGATGGGCTAGGGACACATAAATGGGTTCTTGTTTGTTTGATGGCCCCTTACCTGAAGGCACTTGCTCCTCCCCAGTGTACCACGCCATCTTCCTGGAAGAGCTGACCACCTTGGAGTTGATAGAGAAGATCGCCAGTCTGTACAGCATCGCCCCACAGCACATTCACCGGGTTTATCGGCAGGGCCCCACTGGCATCCATGTGGTGGTGAGCAATGAGGTGAGCTGACCTGGCCCTCAGGGAGATCCACAGATCTCCAAACAGGAGTAGACTCTCTGGCAGGGGTTCTCAACCTGTGGGGCACTACCCCTCCATCAAACCTCTTATCTCCAAGAATATTTACATTACGATTCATAATAGTAGCAAAGTTAGTTATAAAGTGGCAATGAAATAATTTTATGGTTGGGGTCACCACAGCACCAGGGACTGTATTAAAGGACCACAGCATCAGGAAGGTTGAGAGCCCCATATGGTCTACAGGTCAGGGTGTCTCAGTGTTTTCTAAGCATGTTGCAGCTGATAGCTGTAGGGGCCACCTGCAGTGTGAGGGGATGTTCTGACCACAGCTGGGTCAGGGGCTACCAAGTCGATGTTGAGTGACTTTTCCTGGGAAAGCATGAAAATGTCTTCTCCCCCGAGATAGGGCATTAACTATAGACTCAAGTAACAATTCCAGAACTGATTGATTTATTAGGTTTACTTACAGGAGTGTAGGTGACCCCAACAGGAGGCACACTCCCGAAAAGCCTTATCTCCATAGCTGTATAGATGGAGTCTCTCTTTCAGTTAACCTTGCATACTAATTACATAAACCTAGGAGGGAGGTAAAGGAAGGATCAGCTTCCTGTGAGGAGCCGAGAACCCTTCTCCTGCCCTCCCTCCATAAGGGACTGGCAACAAGCCCCATAATTAAAAACATTTTTCTTACATTTATTTACTTATTTTGTGAGGGGTGGCAGGTGGGTGCGTGGGTGCGTGCGTGTGTGGGTGTGTGCGTGTGTGGGTGTGTGGGTGCTACCGCACACAGGACGACTTGCAGGAATCAGTTCTCCCCTTCCACACCATGCGGGACTGGAGATCAGACTTGGGGCAAGCACTCAGTCGCTTGGCCATCCCCACGGCCCAACAGGCTCATTCTTAAGGGTCCCTTATGGGTAGTCACAGCTGCTGTGACTAAGATGATAATGGCTGTCGTGCTCAGAGGACAGCCTTCTTCATGTGTCCTTGGGGCATGTGTGCAGTCAGAAGAATGTGCCACCCATCAAGTGGGGAGCAAGTCCAAAGAGGCCAGTAGATAAAGGAGGGTCAGGGGCGGCTCCTGGGAGACACTTGCAAGGCCTCGTCAGCGATGAAGGTACACACCACTGAATTGGTGCTCGACATAGTCCCATGCAAGGAATGTGGTGCTGGCTGCTAGCACACGGTCTAAGGAAGTGACTGAGCCCTGTTGGAACCTCACCCCAGCCCTTTGGGGAGTGATGTGTTGAGCAGACTTGCCTACCAAATTGGGCATCCCTTGCCCATGATGGAAGAGATGATCTTAAGCTCATGTCCTGGACCTTCCTTCCACTGGCTGTTTGGTATATTGTATCGGTTAACTCTCTGGCACTGTTAACAAATACATGACCTTAAGAAGAGAGGTTCAGTCTGGGAAAGCCCTCACCCTGAAAGGGTGAGCACCTGGGTTCCCTTTCCTGAACGCATCCATGTCAAAAGCTGGACATGGTGGTATATATACCCCAGTGTAATCTCAGTGCTGGAGAGAAGGTGTATGTATGTGTACACACACACACACACACACACACACACACACACACACACACACCGTCAGTTTTCTATTGTTAGGGGCTGGTGGCGAGATAACCCATTGTGGCAGTAGGAGAGAGGCTAAGCAAACTGTTCTCACTGTGGCCAAGAAGGAAGGAGTGGGGGCGGGGCGCTAAGGTCCCAGTATCCCCTTCAGTACTAACCCTGGTGACCTGAGTTCTTTTTATTGGGCCCATGGAATCACAGAGTGTTGGGATTACATCTCTGTACTGCATCACACCTGGTTTAGGCAGCGCTGGAAATGGAACCCAGGGCTTTGTACATGCTAGCTAAGCAGGCACTCTAGCAATGGAGCCGCGTCCTCAGGCCCCGGAGGATTTCTTCTTGAGAAGATGCAAACCAGGAATGTATGTGCCTTGCAACTTCCCAGGTCCCTGAGGAAGTCCCTCCCCCACTTGTCCTGTGCCCTCAACAACAGGCAGTTAAGCAAGTGAGGCAGAGAACAGACCTCAAATGCCACCTTGGCTAAGTAGGGCGTTCTCATTCCCCAACTCTCCTTCCCACTCAACCCGAATCAATTAGGAAACCTTGAGCTCAGAATTACCCAGAGCGTTGGAGGCAGCCTGGCCAGCAAGGAGCCAGCCCCTGGGGTGCAAGGGCACTCAATTAAACAAGGGAGTTACTGATTAAGCCCTTGTGGGCCCTGCTTAGGGCTTTTCATGCCCAAGTGGCTGGGCGGCCAAGAGTCCGAGCAAGAGCAGCTGAGGTATAGAATAAATGTACTTCATGCACCATTAGGCCCTGCAGGGAGGGTCAGGGTCGACAGGTGGGTGCCTTTGTAGGATTTGAGGCAGTAGTCCAGAGCAGGCAATAAAAAGTTTTTAATTGAAAGGGGCTTTGCTTACCCTGTTGGGTTTGGCGTGCATGTTTATGTTTATATTTTAACTATTTCTGAAGTGTATATTAGGAAATGAAGCCTACATGTAAAGATTTATAAAATTAACTTACATTTTGTTTTTAAATCTGATTGTGTGTGTGTGTGTGTGTGTGTGTGTGTGTGTGTGTGTGTGTGTGTGTGTGTGTATGCTATAGTGTATGTGTGGAGGTCATAGGATAATGTGCGAATGGTTTTTCTCCTTCCTCTATGGGTTCTGTGAATCAAACTCAGGTCTTCCAGGCTCACATAGCAAGTGCTTTTACCTGCTGACCCCCCTCACTGGCCCTGACTCATACATTTTAATAGGTCTCTAAGTCCTTGTACCCAGTTTACTAGACTATAATGGTTATAAACCCCTTGGTAGGCTTACATCATCTTTGACCCTTGCTTGTTCATGTGTATTTTATAATAATCATTTGTTTTCTCCCTAACACGTTAGGGGTGGGAGCAGTACACATGTGCACTTGTGGAGACTGGAAGAGAGTCTGTCTGTTGCCCCTCAGGCACCGCCCACCATAGCTTTGAAGACAGGGCCTCTTTATGTCCTCGAGCTGGCCGAGTAGACTGTGATAGCTGCTCAGGGCACCTCAACAATCCTCTTGTCTCTATCTGCCCAGCCTGGAGTTACAAGCCCACAGCATCATGGCTGTTTCATTTGGTTGGTTTTTAACCTGGGTTCTGGGGGGGGGGGGGTGTCAAACTTAGCTCTTCACGACTGCAAAGCATCTTGCTACCTGCCATCTCCTCAGCCCAGTAGGTAGGTCCCTTTCTTCCACCTACTTTAAAACTTAGAGGTGTGGAATAGCCATGCATTCCTCCAGGGCCCTCCTTTTTCCCCTCCACCATGGTTTTGATTCATGAATGCTGATGTGTGCAGCTGAGGGTCACTACACCTCTGAGTGTCATGAATGATCAGGTCCCAGTTGGCTTCCTCTCCTGCCACTGACAGTGCCGGGTATGGTATGAGCTTTATGTGACCACAGTGTTGCTCTCAATGTTCTTTAGCATGTCTTGAGGGTGCACATGCCTTGCAGGTGAACCCCAGGGGTGACATCCAGTAGATGAGTTTTCTAAAGTGCTGGTTCCCTTGTATATCCCAGTTACATTTTATCATCATGATGCTCCATTTTACAGATGGCACCATAAAGCCAGAAAATTCTTCTTTTCTCATGATCACTGGTTAGAAATCACAGTGAGAGCTTGGGGTAGGTGGCTATGGGTCATCTTTCTTGTGCATGTGGGGAGTAGCAGCCCCTTCCTTTTGGTCTTTGCAAGCCACTGATACACACAGTTAATCACTGTTGGTGGCCTTCTTGTAACTGTAATAAAATATAGGACAGGAAACATGCAAGGGAGGAGGGTTTATTGTGCCATTGAGCTGGGGAAAGCGAGGCAGCAGAAGCTGGGGAGGCTGTTGGGGCCATCAGGGAGTGGAGTGACCAGGAAGTGGTGTCTAGCCATAAACACTCAGGACCCACCCATTGATCCCCTTTCTCTAACAAGGCTCTACCTCATAAAGGTTCCACAACTTTCCCAAATGGTGCCACCAGCCCTGGACCAAGTGTTCAAAGACATAAGTCTATGGAGGATGTTTTTCATTCATGCACAATTGTTTTGTTTAAAAACATGTGCCAGTCATGAGCCTCTTGAATGATGAGAATGCTTTGCTAGGTGATTTCATGGCTGTGGAAACACCCTAGCTTACAGGCACCCAGAACCTGGATGGTGCAAGTCAGTCACTAGACATGGTACTGATGCCACCGAGGCAGTCAAGTGCCCTGGTGTGTGAGCACACTCTAAAATAGTAGCACCAAGGATGGTGTGGCAGATGTGCAGATCGATCGGTGGGTGGTGTGTACTGTGTGTGTCGTCTTCTGTACCATATTGGCAACTTAGTGGGGTGTTTACAGTATCGCCACAAATGTGAGGGCTGTTAACAGGATGACAGTGCCACCATGCAATGAGAATTGTTCAGCACCATCAATTGTACATGTGTCCTGTTGTTGACCAAAATGGAATTTCTGTGGTATGTGACTTAATTTTCCTTGTTTGTTTTTGAGGCAGAGTCTCACTGTGTAGCCCTGGTGGGCCTGGAACTAGCTGTGTAGACCAGGCTAGCTTCAAACTCATAGGCATCTACCTGCCTCTGGTGCCTGTGGGCATGTGGAGGCCAAAGGAGAGCCTGTTGCTGTTGCTCCCATGCCGCCCTGGAACTCACACACCCATCACTGACTGGGCCGGCTCTCCAACCCCTCCAGCCTTGCAATGATATGACGACACCCTTGAGCACAACATGTCTCTGCTCTGCCTTTCAGATGGTTCAGAATTTCGAAGACGAGTCTTGTTTTACCCTCAGTACATTAAAAGGTAAGCCCCTCCCTGCCTTCCCCATTGAAGCGTGTGTCTGTGTTCCCCGCTGTCATAGGCTGCCGGGCGGCAGGTGGGATCTGCCTGGACAGGGTCCCTCCAGAAGATGCAGAACTTGGAGCAGCCTCTGGGAGCAAGAAAAACCCAAGCTTTCTCCTACCTAGTCCTAGCTATGCCAGAATGCGTGACATCTTCAGGGAAGCATCAGGCCTGGGCATTTGTTCTCCATGACCTTGGTGTTTGGGCTTTCATAGAAGGTCTCTGGGAAGCCCAGGCAAGGACTACAATTCCCAGCAGAGTGAGTCAGGGGCTTAGAGGATCCATCTGAGCCAGATGTCTTGAGAGAATGACAGGATGCCTATACTCTGCTGAGAGCGAGTCTGCGCACCACCAGTTGGGTTAATTTGCGCAAGGCAGAGAAAGGCCAACTGTGACTTTCCTTGGCTGGGAGGATCAATGGATGGGCTTTATTAGAACAGAAGCCTGGAGCCTGGAAGGTGGTTCAGTGGATGAGAGCACATATTATTGCTCTTGCAGAGACTCCAAGTTTGGCTCCCGGCACCCATGTCTGGTGGTTCACAACCACTTGTAACTCCAGCTTTATGGGATCCAAAGCCTATTCTGGCTCTGCAGGCATTCATTCATTTGCACATACACATACATACATAATTAAGATTAAAGAAAGTAAAGACTAGGAGACTGGGTTCCAGACTGTGCTGCGACCACTTCCTGTCTCGTTCTGTGAATCCTGGTTATATCAGTTAGCTTTCTGTTACTGTAACAATGCCTGAGATAACCAAAGTGAAGGTGGGTTTGTCTGGGCTCAGTTCTGGAGGTTTTAGCCTGTGGCTGATTGGGCCCATAGCAACAAGGCAGTGAGCTGTGATGGTGTGAGTTGGGTGAACTGCTCTGCTCACTGCAGAACAGCTGGCACGTGAGTGAAGAGGAGGAGCTAAGACTCAGTGTTCCCTCCGAGGACACGCCTTCTTTGATGCCACCTTCTCCCGCTAGGCTCCACCCCTTCACGGTCCCACCGTCCTTCACTAGTGCCGGCTGGAGACTAAACCTTTCACAACGTGGGCCTCTTATCCTAAATAGAGCGCAGAGAATGGCTCCCACAGGCCTCTGAGTGGAGCCACAGCATTGTAGAAAGCCATCGTTTGCCTTGGGTTATGGTGAAAAGGCTCATCGTAAAAACTAGAGTGCCTGGGAAGATCAGTACAGTGCTCGCCCTGCAAGCAGGAAGACCCGAGTTCAGTCTCCAGAGCCCATGTTTGTTTGTTTTTTAAAAAGCTGGACATGGGTGGTGCATGCCTGTGTTCGATCCTAGCACTGGTGAGACAGATGGGTGGACCGCTGAGGCTCCTGGGCCAGCCAGCCCAGCTTACTTGCTGAGCTCCAGACCAATGAGAGACCCTGTCCCCAAACATAAGATGGCTAACTCCTAAGGAATGATACCTGAGGTTGTCCTTTGGCCTTTGCGTGCACGTGCGCATGCACACGTACATGCACACACACATACACACATGCACATGCACACACACAGTAATTACATAAGGCAGATGCCGAAACCTGGGTAGCACCCCCACTTGTATAAACATGCCCTTCCTTGTGTGGCTGTGTAAGTGGTTTTGCTTCTGTCTTAATACATGCTTTTGGGGGACACGTAGACCCCACTGCACCTCCTTTCGTCCTCACACATGCCCATGCCCAGTGTTTCTCTTGCAGCAGAGAGCAATGACGGCTACCACATCATCCTCAAGTGTGGACTCTGAGCAGCTGCGACCTGCACCTGTCCCCACCCCACGGAGCCCCGGCTGTAGAAGTTGTACCCTCTGTCGGCTGCTGTTTCCCCTAACAAGCTCAGACTAGGAGGGACTCTGCCCAGACCAGAAAAGCCAACGACAGCCATGGATACAAAGTCTGGCATGCAGAAAGCCAGTGGTTCCCTTCTCTCTTCTCTTGGCTTTTAGCTTTTGAACGGTTCCTTGTTCTGTTTCCCAGGCAGACAGTGGGGACATACATCTCTTAAACCCTGAACCTGTGGTTGGAGGCTCCTTAGTTGACCCCTCCTGACTACTCCTTTGCCTCGCCCTGTTCTGCACTTCCTTCTTGGGCCACTGGCTTCATGGCTAGCTCTGCCAGCCTGACGGGGACACCTACAGCTCTTCTCTAGTAGTGACCTCCCTTCTCAGTGACCTGGTGGCAGCCTCTTTCCTGTTCTTGGATGAATTGCTAGCATGGGGGCTATTTATTCTGTGCCTTCCACCTTTCCCTCAGTTGCCTTGTTTCTAAGGAGCTGCCACATTCAAGCCTAGAGGCGTGTGCATGTCTCTGCCTTGACATGGTAGATGCCACCGTGCGCCGGTGTCACCTCTCGTGGTCATTGTATTAGTTACTTTTCTGTAGTGTCATAAGATACCCTGAGAGAAGCAGCTAAATGCAGACAGGGCTTGTTTGGGCTTCTAGAGTTGTGGAGGGATAGATTCTATAGTGGTGAGGAAGGTGTAGAGTGGAGAGCTGGTTGAACTCATTTTCATATACATGGGATGCAGAGAGAATGCACGTAAACAGGAAGTGGTAGAAGGTTACAAGCCCTCAGTGGACACCCCCAGTGATAAACTTCCCCCCAGCAAGACTGCATCTTCTAAAGGTCCCACAACCTCCACAGACAGTACCACCAGTTAGGACAACAGGTTCAAATACATGAACCTATGGGACACATTTCTCCTTCAAACCACATGTGTTGCCCCTGTGTGACTTCTCACAGCCCCTAATTAGGGTGGCAATGGACTGGAGGATGGCATGGAACTTCCTCACCAGGGAAGAGGGATGAGAACAGAATGACTCCTCTTGGGTTACTACAGTGTAATCCCAATGAATAAAGAGTACTGAAGAGGCGAGGATTGCCTTGGATCCAGTGGCCTTGACCGTCAGTTTAGAACTTTAGGTTGGGGTTCATTTAGCTCAGCAAACCCCTTGCCTGGCAAGTGTGAGTTACTGGGTACCATCTCGGTACTGCAGCAGGAGGGATTTATGGAATTTCCTCTTTGAGACAACTTTGGTTAACCAAGGCTGTTTGCCAAGTCTCCCAAGGGAAGTGTATTCTCTGCAGTGCTCTCACTTAAGAGTCTGTCTTTCCCAATTGTAGGTGTATATTTAGGGCACTTTGTTTTGTTGGTACAGTCAAATCACCTTTTTTTGATCCTCCTGGCTCTGCCTCCCGAGTGCTGGGATTAAAGGTGTGCACCACCAATGCCCAGCTGAATCAACTTTTTTAACTATGGGGGAGTTTGAGGATCAGTAGCTGTGGTAGACCCAAGAATTTATCTTCATTTTGCCAGAGATCTCTGCTGGCCCAAGGCTTCACCTCCTTCCTAATCCAAGTTCCCTAAAACACGGTGAGCCCTCTGATCACCAGAGCTTTTGTGGGATATACTTCTAGGCTTAGAGATCATCAGGCTTTGGCAAACATTATTTTACAGGCAGAGAAACTATTCTTAAAGTGCGGCTGGGCTCTCGGTTTCTTGTCTTCTGGGAGTGTGTGGATGGGGCTGACAGCTTTATTCAGATGTTGGTGCTATGGGCATATTGGCACAGACTTTCATATGGACAGGGTTTCATTTTGGGAATGTGCCTGGGAGTAGAGTGGATAGCTCCTAAAATAACTTCCCTCTTTGAGGAACTGCCCTGTGTTTCCAACATTGCTACTGCACCTGTTTACGGAGGAGGGTTCTAGTTTCTTGGCTTCCTCACCAACATTTGCAGTGATCTCCCTCCCTCCCTTCCTCCCTCCCTCCCTCCCTCCCTCCCTCCTCCCTTCCATGTTGTCCAGTCTGATCTCAAAGTCACTAGGCAGGAGAGGATGATGGAACTTCTGATGCCCCTACCTCTATCTTCTGAGTGCTAAGAACACAAGTACCCGCCCCTCGCTTCTGCAGTGCTGGACAGAATCCAGGGCTTTGTGCTTGGAGGGGAAGTGCTCTACCTACCAGCTGCGCTCCTCCCCTTTGTCCATCTGTCTTTTTGTGTCCCAGTGTCCTGCGGTGTCCTGTGTTTCTCTGATGGTCAGTGATGTTCAACGGTCCTGTCACATGTTGGTTGGCCATCTGTATGTCCTTGGGGAAGTGTCTGTTCAGGTCCTCTGCCCGTTTTCAAATTGTGCTGCCTTTTCATTGCGCTGTCCAAATTGTTGGTGAATTCTAGGTGAAGTCCTCTACCAGTTGTTCTGTTTTGTAGGTTGTCTTCACCCTCTTAATGATGCCCTTTGATGTGCACAAGTTTAACCTGGTTGAGCTTGGTGGTATGCACCAGCACTCCCAATACTCAGAAGGCTGAGGCTCCCAAGTCGAAGGCCAGCCCAGCCTACATAATGAGACCCTGTCTCAAAAACTATCATTATTATTACTTCTGTTTGGGTGATGACTGAGTTACCTACTTCTCCTGCTGTGCTTTTGATGTGGATTCTAAGAAACCATGACCTAATGTAAACTCAGGAAAATCAATGTCTGTTTTCTTCTAAGAAGTTTTGAAGTTTTAGTTGTTACCGTGTTCTCTGCTCCAGTTTAAGTTGGTTTTACATGTATGGTGTGTAGAGGGGGGTCCAGTTCCATCCTTTTGCATGTGAGTGTCTGCTTTTTTACCCCTAATTACCGAAAGGCCTGGACTTTGCCATGACTAGTCACTTTTGCTGGAGGCCTCTGATTCCTGGATCTCTCTGGGATGGAATTAGTAGTCGCTGCTGATCTCCTGTTTCTTCCCCTTCTTAGTCTGCACGTGGATCTACTGATTTTACACCACCTCCTCACTCTGCCCCTGCACTCTCTCTGTCTTCCTGTCAGCAGGACTGGGTGGCACTCCTCTGTTTTGCCATCTTTTCTGGTACATGACCTACCACTTCCTAGTTCTAGAGGAAGATCATGCCCAAGCATTTCCATGTTCCCATGTTTGCATTGAGAGGCAACTGAGTCACTCAGAGGAATTTGCTCAGGGTCAGTCACTGGAAGGAGCGGAACTAGGTTGGGGCCTCTGACTTGCAGCCCATCAAGGTATCTGTGGCCACTGTCCCCAAGTGATGGCTCTACATGGGCCATGTGGGCAGAGACTAAACTTTTAATTCTAAGGAACGGGGGTGTTGATGCCTTTCTTTCTCAGTTCCAAAAAGATGGCGTGCCTTAGAAGGGGCAGATGGCGTGGGAAGTTCCAAGTCTTGCCTTGGGACCTGTATTAGTTATTTTTTCTCATTGTTGTGACAAAATGTTGTGATAAAAAAAGCAGCAGAAGTGGGGGGACAGGTTTCCTGGCTCAGTGTTGAGGGTGCAGCCCGTCATGGCAGGGGAGGTACGGGCAGGAGTGAGGCGGCTTCTCACACGGCATCCACCTCAGGAAGCAGAGATGGATGCTGGTACTCAGCTCACCCTCTCCTTTTTATTCAGGGCAAAACTCCAGCCCATTGAAACTTGAAGGTGGGTCTTCCCACCTCAAGCAGCTAATCTAGAAACTTCTTCACACACTTACCTGGAAGGGGAGAGACCATGACCAAGAAGATAGTTTTCCCAGGGGAGATTGCCTCCTTGCACTCTGGTTTCTGATTTCCCCCAAACACAGGAGACTTGACTGCATAATTTTTCTTGCTCTTGCTGAGTAAGTTAAAAGATTAGAAATGAAAACCTCAGACATATCCGGAGGTTTGATTCCATGGGTGATACTAAATTCCACCAAGTCGACAATCAAGATTAATCATCTTGGGGGGGTGGCGTCTAGAAAAAGGTCAGACATTGCCCTCATGACCTCTCACCCAGTCTGCCTGGAGCCTCTTGAGCAGAGCTGTTAACCTAGAGCGATCTTTACCGGGAAAAAGCCGGAACCCACAAGCACGTCACCAGTTCCTAAGTCCAATGTTGCTTCAGGGGCCGGCCTAAGTGGCTGAGGTTCTGAAAATCATTAACACGTCAGTGGGAGAAAATAGAAAGGCTCTTTAGCTGCTGTCAGTGGAAAGTTGAGGTTGGTGGGGGCATGGGGAGTTGAATGTGGGCACTCTTTTTTTTTTTTTTTTTTTTTTGGTTTTTCAAGACAGTGTTTCTCTGTGTAGCTTTGTGCCTTTCCTGGATCTCACTCTGTAGCCCAGGCTGGCCTTGAACTCACAGAGATCCGCCTGCCTCTGCCTCCCGAGTGCTGGGATTAAAGGCGTGCGCCACCACCTGGCCAAACGTGGACACTCTTAGGTACACTGGAGGGGCAGGACCAAGAGTCAAGGGTTCCAGGCTGCATCATGAGTGACTGTCTCCCTTTAATACGAAGTGAGCAGTATATCCACTTGGAAGAGTGTCTGTCCCATAGGTTTGCACCCCAGCAATGCCCCCAAAATGAGGTAAGCATTGACTTGGAGACCTCGGAAGCTGGTCATGGCAGTCAGGAGGTGAATCTGAGCCATGGCAAGGCTTTACCATTGTTTCCCAGTCATCAAAGTCAGGCAGTAGACAGGTGACCCTTGCTTGTCCTGGGCATTCACAGTGCCCGATGCGGCGGCTGCTGCTCACCAAACCCCAGGCCTTCCCTGCCATCTACAGCTAGATGTTTGTGTGTCGGTGTGGACCTCTCAGTGGCACGTTGCTGCCATCCATGCCAGTCTGCTTGGCCAGTATGAAAAGTTCATGCATGTCCTCTTCTCCCCTTGCCTTTGCCCCTTAAAGACAGGGCCACCAGGCTGAGAACCAGTGAGATCCGGGGAAGCACCCTGGCCTTCTGTCCAAGGCCAGCTCCAACTATAAGCTTCCCCAAACCCCACTAGGCTTATAGAGGTTCCGCTGAGGTGTTCTGTCAACCCATGGTAAAGCGCTGACAGACACTGGCCTGGACCATTAGGCTGTTCAAAGGACTAGAGTGCTGAGGTCTAGTGTTCCCTTCCTTCCAGGGAGCTACCCCCCATCCCCCACCCTGCTACATGTTTGCAAACGGGAACTGAATCCTATGCTGTAAGTCTGGTTTTGCCATCAATCAGATAATAGAGAACATTGTCTTCAAACCTAGTTTAGGAAATGATAGCCCTGCATCAACAATTATACTAAATTGCTATATTTTGAATTGCTTAGGTTAAATCATGCAGGACTGGGGTGTGGCTCAATGGCAGAGCACTTGCCAGCCATGATCGAGGCCCTGGGTTTTATCCCTAGCACCATAAACTATACATTGTGGAGAGCTGAGTGTGGTTGGTGCAAACCTGAAACACCGACCCTGGTGGAGATGCTGGGGCTGGGTTTGAGGGCAGTTCTGGGTTATTAAAAAAAAAATGGCATTTTGTTTTCTTTTATGCCAACATAATTGGCCCTTAAATACTGAAATATTTACTCCCTAACTTCTCCTTTTTATATTTTTAATGTGTTGTATTTTATTTTGTAGGGAGGGATAGAGAACAAAGCTAGAACCCAGGGCCTCACACATTTGAGGCAGGTGTTCTACCACCAAGCTAGCCCCTAGCTCCTCAGATTGAACCCAGAACCCAGAGATTGTCAAGCATGCAAGGCCAACTCCCTGCTGCTGAGCTGCACACCAGACCTCAGTTGCCTTCTCTCTTCTTCAGATTTTTTTTAAAGGCAGTCTCAGGTGTGATGGACGGTCTTAAATAACAAATGCAATTTTTGCATAAACTTAGAAGAAGAGGATGTATTCAGAGAAGTCTGGAAATGCTCCTTGCCTTCTGGGTATCTCACTTCTGGAAAGTTCTGGTCCTCACTTGGCTCCCACGGACTCTGCCCAGCCTCTCCATTGGGAGTACAGAGGTCTCTTCCTCAAATGCCCCCTGCTACTTGGAGCCCTGCTCAGCCTTTGTCATGGTCCCCTGGCCAGGGTTTGATAGAGAAAACTTTGGTGCAGTATTCATGGGCTGCCGAGCTGTAGGGGGTGGCGGTGGCCTGAGCTGCTCACCTAGAACCTGTCCTGGAAGGGATAGGCTGATTTTTTTTTTGGCTGGTGCGCAGACTAAAGCCCTGTTAGCATAGCACCCCTGGAGACTGCAGAGCCCTCCCATGTGTGCAGGGCCGTGAGTGCCTGGGCAGCTTCCTGCCTTCCTTGGACCCATGTTTCTAGGCCAGTTCTTGTAGGGCAGTGTTGTGTCTTTCAGGGATGCTCATCTTCCATGGCTTGTCTGTCGCCTGTAGACCCCTCAGGTCTTCAGCAAACCCCTCACAGGCAGCAAGCAGGCACTCATAACCTGCCTCCCCTGTGTTCCCCTTTGACAAACTTCATTGAGTCTTCCCCCAGCCTTCTGCCCAGGCTTTTAGCTGGGGAAACCATTGAAAAGTTAGGACAGACCAGGGTCCTTACACTATAACAGGTTGAACATCCTGTTTCCTAAATCCAAAATTCTACACCAGGGCTCATGAGACAGGTCACATTCAAAACATGGATACACTACAAACAATATTACCCTTGGGCCATGTGTACAGTGTATGCAGAAACACGAGTGGGTTTTGTATTTAGATATAAGTCCCGTCCCCAAGATAAACATGTATGTATCAGTCGCTCAAGATCTGAACCCACTCCTGATCTAGGGGTTGATCTGGGATGTGAAACCTGCAATGGACTGAGCCAGGATGAATGTCTGGCATCCAGTCCTGGTCCCATCCAGGCCACACCTGCTGGTTTGTGGACAAGCTCAATTCCCATGTAGCTGTCCTGAACCTTTGTCCCTGGGCTGGCAGTACTACTGGGGAGAGCTTTGTGGGGCTAGAGCATTAAACACAAGCCTAGGGGGACTGTTTTGTGCCCTGACCCGTCTTCTGGGTTATTTACTGTGTTCTCTTATGTCCATGCTTTAAAATGATTCTTTCCTGGGGTATCCCTTCTTCCTCTACATCGGGTGATTATTTTCTAAAGGTGGTGGGGGACTTTGGGGGGTGGTCCAGATTGGTCAAATGTGTGTGATAGGTCATGGGGAGGTGGCCGTGGAAACTGAAGTTGTCATAATACCATGTTGTTTTTGTACCTGAAATAAAGCATATTTTGCACTTGTAAATGAGAAATCTGTATGTGGGCTCCCTGCTGGGTGAGAATGCAAATAAAACCATTTGTACTGAACCCCTGTGGCTGGGACCTCAAGTTGCTTTGTTTATTGAACTGTAGCAAATGAATTCACTATTGTGGAGTATTTGGAGATGCAGTTCAGTAGCATTAGGTACATTCTCATGCTGCCCTATGCTCCACCTTTAGTGTTCTTGCAGAACTGAAACTCTAGCTATTAAACAGTAGTTCCCCAGTTCCTTCCCTCAGCTCTTGGCAGCTATGACCTACATTGTGCCTGAATCTGTAACTGAGGAGCTTCATTAAGTGAAATCCAGTATGTGTCTTGTGTAGCAGATGTATTAGGATCTCCATCTTCAAAGCTGAGTGTGGCTGGACCATGTGTACACCTGTTGACTCTCAGTGGACACAGGCGACTCTCTCCCCTTGGGTATAGTGGATGATACTGCTCCGAATATGGGCTTTCCTACTTTTAATTCTTTTGGGTACAAATCCAGAAAATCCAGAACTGAAAGTGTTAGATCATGTGGTATTCTGTTCACTTTTGCGGCCAGAGGTAGAAACCATTGCATATTCCCACCTGTGCTGCTTAAGGTTCTGGACGTAAAACGCTCTGTATAGTAAGGCTGACCTTAAACTTCTAACACACTGAACACCTGTAATCTCAGCAGCGAGTGTGAAGGATCAGAAGTTCAAGGTCACCCACCCTGGGTCCCTGCAGAGTCACCTAAGGGCCCCACAGGCCTCTCATGTCCAAGGCTTGTCCCCAGCACTCCACTCCCCTATTGCCTCCTGGGTCCTAGACCTGCTGTTGACCTTGCTGGTGCCCCACTGAAAGCCTGTGACTTCTGCTTCCTCCGTGTCCCTGCGACACACGTCTCTTTACCCTCTCAGAGATGTGGAGCTTGCTGAGCTAACTTGGGAAGGCCTGGTTTAGACACAATTGGTACGTCCTCTAGTCTCCTTAAATCTTAAGCCTGCTGTTTTATTACCCTTATAAAATTTTAAATGAAGACTACTAATTTCTGCTTCAGACCAACACATGAAGATACATTTTTTGACTTGGGGTTCCCAATATGACTGGTCACTCCATAGAGAACTTCTCTTCCTAGGGCTGGGGACATGGCTCGGCAATAAAGTGTTTGCCATTTGAACATGAGAACCAGAATTTGTTCCATTGGAACCTCACTTTAAAAAAATAAAAAGCCAGGGGGTTGGGGAGTTAGCTCAGCGGTAGAGCACTTGCCCTGGGTTCAGTCCTCAGCTCTGAAGAAAAGAAAGAAAAAAAGAAAAGAAAAAAAAAGCCAGGGGTAGTGTCTCACTTTTGTAATCCCAGCATTGAGGAAGTGGAGGGTGCTGGCTAGTTCAACCAGTGAGCTCCAAGTTCAGTGAGAGCTGAGTGTGGTGGCATGTGCCTTTACCCCTGCACTTAAGATAGGAAGCCAGTGGCAGGCGGACCTTGAGTTTGAGCCAGGCTGGTCTACATAGCTAGGGAGTCCAGGACATCAAGGGCTACATACCATCTCAAGAAACAAACAACAAGAAAGCATTAGGTAAATAAAGATAGAGTAGGACCCCCAGAATTGACCTCTGGCTTTTTTACACACACACAACACACACACACACACACACACACACACACACACACACACACTAGTGCATACATGAACATGTGTGTATACCCACACATATACACATGGGAGGATGAAACAAGGAAATGCCAATGCTGAGTACATGGGTTCTGCCTTGCTACCTCCTGAGTCTGGTACCCAGGTCCGTGGCACCTCGGTTTAGGCACGATAATCAGCCCTTCTTTACAAAAAGAGGCTGAGGCTGGGCCCACTTGGTAGAGTGTTTGCCTGGCATGTTCAAAGCTCTGAGCTTCATCCTCAGCACTGCATGAACTGGGCATGGTCATACAGGCCTGTAATCCCAAAACTTGATAAAGGCAAAAGGCTCAGCCGTTCATTCTCGGCTACATAGAGAGTTCAAGGCCAACCTGGGTTACCTGAGACCCTTTTCAAGCAACAACAAAACCAAGGCAACTCTTCTTGGGGAGCCCATACGATGCTCTGGGCGTGTGTCTTCCTGTCTTTTCTATTTTCTCCTGAATACACCCTCTTTCTGGGTTAACTTTCTTGCTTAAAATCTAAATTAAGCCAGGTGTGGTGGCGCTCACCTTTGATCCCAGCACTCAGGTGGCAGAGGCAGGCGGGTCTCTGTGAGATCGAGGCCATATATGTGTGTGTGTGTGTGTGTGTGTGTGTGTGTGTGTGTGTGTGCGTGCGTGTGTATAAATAATTATATATATATATTGAATTTCAGGTCAGCCAAAGCTACACAGTGAAACCCTGACTCAAAAAAAAAAAAAAAAAAAAAGAGTTAAGATACCTTAATAAATTACCCAAGTCTGCTTCATTAAAAAGCAGTGGGCAAGAGGCCATTGGAGCAGAAGGGCCTTAACTTGGAAGAAAGGGGGTAGGGAGGTGAAAGAAAAGCTGAGCCATGAACAGGGTGATCCTTAGGGGCTGTTTATTCATAATTCATTTATTCTCTTTTCAACCCGTAGTCCTCTTGAGCCCACAGTGTGGGGCGCCCAACGCTCCAGCAGCTAGCTGCAGGAGACATGAGCTGGGAGAGGACGACTGTCCCCCACTTCCAGAATCTTCCAAGGCCCCTACTTGTGTGGCAAACTCAACCACTCACTGTCACCTTTAAGAAAAAAAAGTCAGTTGTTGTGGGAAAGACGAAGTGAGGGTGCAGCTTCCCAGCCCCAAGGGTGATGTTTGTGTACAAAACAGGAGGGCAGTGCAGGGTGGCCAGGGCTGGGGACACAGAGGCCCACTGTCAGGCAGGGATGAGGAGGATGGGGCCAGGCTCCTGGGTGGCCCAGCGGTGACACTGTGGAGGGAATTCCGACTGGCTGCAGACGCCCAGACCTGTGCTGTGGAAGCCGGAAGCATTAGAGTCACCCCTCCAACCACCCATTAGGAAAATAGCTCAGGACTGCTAGTCTAATCTCTGTGGTTCCTGCTGCTGCTGGGCAAACTGAGGCCCATTGAAAGGAGGCAGAGTACTCAGGTGCCCACACCATAAAGTGTGTAGGTCAAGCCACATCCTTCTTGTAGCGTGGGCTGACCTTGAACTCCCTTTGTAGTTAAAGATGATCTTGACCTCTGATCAGCCTGCCTCCACTTCCTGAGTGCTAGGATTACAGGCATGCGTACTAACCCCAGTTTGTGTATTGATGGGGGATCGAACCCAGGGCCATGTGTATGCTAGGCAAGTGTTCTACCAACTGAACTATATCCTCAGCTCTACATCCTGTTTTCCTGTATGCCATATGCAAGGCTTCATGACTGGCACTGACCAGTGCTCCATCCCTCTGGACACCAACTGGGTGTCCTACAAATCATCAACTCGTATGGCAGGAGAGTAGAGATTGGAAAGAGCTTCATCAAGAATAGCATGAAGCCAGTCTGTAGAAAAAACCAGGAAGCCCCTTCCCCAGCTGGGCTTCACACAACAAGCATGTGGGAGAAGAGTCTAATATGCAAATGTGGAAGAGGCGGGGCTATGGAATGACCTACTGGAAGGAACTGAGTCTCTTGGCCCAGCTTTTTTTGTTTTTTCCGAGACAGGGTTTCTCTGTGTAGCTTTGTGCCTTTCCTGGAACTCACTCTGTAGCCCAGGCTAGCCTTGAACTCACAGAGATCCGCCTGGCTCTGCCTCCTGAGTGCTGGGATTAAAGGCGTGAACCACCACTGCCCGGCATTTGTTTTGTTTTGTTTGCTGTGTGGATGTATGCACACACATGCTACCTTGTGTATGTATGTATGTTTGTTTGCTGTGTGGGTATATGCACACACATGCTACCTTATGTATGTATGTATGTTTGTTTGCTGTGTGGGTGTATGCACACACATGCTACCTTGTGTATGTATACACATGCTACCTTGTGTATGTATGTATGTTTGTTTGCTGTGTGGGTATATGCACACACATGCTACCTTATGTATGTATGTATGTATGTTTGTTTGCTGTGTGGATGTATGCACACACATGCTACCTTGTGTATGTATGTTTGTTTGTTTGCTGTGTGGGTATATGCACACACATGTTACCTTATGTATGTATGTATGTTTGTTTGCTGTGTGGGTATATGCACACACATGCTACCTTGTGTATGTATGTATGTTTGTTTGCTGTGTGGATGTATGCACACACATGCTACCTTGTGTATGTATGTATGTTTGTTTGCTGTGTGGATGTATGCACACACATGCTACCTTGTATATGTATGTATGTTTGTTTGCTGTGTGGATGTATGCGCACACATGCTACCTTGTGTATGTATGTTTGTTTGTTTGCTGTGTGGATGTATGCACACACATGCTACCTTGTGTATGTATGTATGCTTTTTTTGCTATGTGGGTATATGCACACACATGCTACCTTATGTATGTATGTATGTATGTATGTATGTATGTTTTTTGCTGTGTGGGTATATGCACACACATACTACCTTGTGTATGTATGTATGTTTGTTTGCTGCTGTGTGGGTATATGCACACACACATGCTACCTAGTGTATGCATGTATGTTTGTTTGTTTGCTGTGTGGGTATATGCACACACATGCTACCTTGTGTATGAGGAAGTCAGCAGAAACTTGTGGAGCAGGTCTCTCCTAACAGGAATCAAACTCAGTCTTGGAGCTTGGCAGCAACCATCTTCATCTGCTGAATCATGGAGCTGGTTCCTAGACCAGCACTTAGGAGCGTCTGCCTTTCCTCCATCTCACTAGCCTGCTTTCCTTTTCTCAATAAACTGTCTCTGTTCTATTTCTGTGTCTAACCATGGGTCTCTGGTCAAATTCTTTGTCCTGGGACACAAGAGCCTGGAAACTTTTACCACTCATTATGAGCCCCGAGTTAGTGCACCCCAGAGTGAAGACAAGGTAAGGGCTGCCAGGCTCCAGATGCCACACACACTGAGTCTCCAGGTTACCCACAATACTGCAAATGAGAGGGTCTCACACCCCTTCATCAAGGTCAATATTTCTCTGATGCCTCACAGAACTAAGGGTGTCACTCGGTCCATAATTTGTACATTCTGTTTCTTTAAGACATTTTTACGTTATTGCAGTGTGTGTGTGTGTGTGTGTGTGTGTGTGTGTGTGTGTGTGTGTGAGAGAGAGAGAGAGAGAGAGAGAGAGAGAGAGAGAGAGAGAGGATAACTTGCAGGAATCAGTTCTCGCCTTCCATCTTATCATCCCAGGGACTGAACTCAAGTCGTCAGGCTTGGCAGCTGGCACCTTGAGCCTCTGTTTATTCTATATTACGGGGCGTGATGAAGGACACAGCCTGTGACATGAAAAGGCTCGTGAAATGTTTCAGGCTGAGTGTGAAGTCCAGGAGGGTGGCATGTCACCTTTTGGCATATGGACAAGTTTGCCAATGTGGAAATTCTCTGAGCCTTCCGTTTTAGGGATTTGTAGGGAGGTGCTAAGGATAGAATCCAGGACCTTAAGTGTTAGGTGAGCTCTATCTCTGAGGCACACCCCCCTTTATATAGGGGCTTCATATAGGCATTGCTACATTGTTGCAGGCTCTAGCTCTCCTCTCCCTAGAGGGTGGGGTGCAGCTGAAAATTTCCCGTTCAAGACCATGGCTGCTCATTCTCATGATCAACATATGGGCCTTCTGGGAGGTCACCAAGAATCATCTTGCAGCAAAAGATGCTCTGTCACACCAAAAATGGCATGGGTTTCATTTTTTAAAATGTACTTCTTGCTGGTCATGGTGGCACCTTTAAATCTCAGCACTCAGGAGGCAGAGGCAGGCAGATCTCTAAGTTGGAGGCCAGCCTGGTCTACAGAGAGAATTCCAAGCCTGCCAGGACTACACAGTGAGTCTTTTTTAAGACTCTGTCTTAAAAAAAAAAAAAAAAAGCACTTACTTTAAATTATTGTTACTATTAATGTTGCATATGGGGGATGTGGGGATGTGCTCCTGTGTGTGTGTGGAGGCCAGAGGAAGATGTCAGCTGTCCTCTGTCACTCTCTGTACAGCAGAAGGCCCACAAAGTGAGTGTCTAAGGAATCAGGGTGATGCCAAGTAGATGGGCAAGGTCCTACTACCCCAAAGTCGTGAGGGTGGCTTTCCCTGTAGGGGAGGAGACATTTGAGGGGCTAAAGCATGCCGAGAACACAAAGGTGTCTCTTTCTGGACTGGGTGACACTGGGTGGCTTTGTGTTAGGTCACTGAGCTGTGCCTCTGGTTTGTACTTCTCTGCATGTGAACTCCCTTGCACAATGGGGAGCCTGGCGGAAGAGGGGGGCACGTGAACTCAATGAAATGTGCCATTCTGCTGAAGGACCTGCCCTTGGGGTGTGTCCAGCTGGGGTGCAGCTCCTGAGACCTGGGTAGTGATGACTTTTCTTGCATTCACCTTCCTGGTAGAGGTGTGAATGGGATGCTAGGCACCCTCCCTCGGGACCTCGCCATCTCTGCCGTACACTGTGCGGTCACTTCCAGGCCAAGGCTGGTGTAGTTTCTCCATTGTCTCTTCCCATGGGTGCTGAGAGCCCTGAAGCTGGGGTTTCATGTGGGGGTGTGCAGAGATAACCCTTTACTGTCTTATAACAATTTATCCCCGCCCCTGTGTGTGTGTGTGTGTGTGTGTGTGTGTGTGTGTGTGTGCATGTTGCTCACACCCACATATAATGTCCCCTCTCCCTGCTTCACAATTTCAGGGTCAACAGAACCCTAACACTCCTCACTTCTGGCCTCCTCCTGACCTAGGCAGGCCCAGACACATCCTTTGCCTTCATGACCCCATAAGGAATTCCTAGATTACAATTTTTTTTTTTTTCTTGGTCAACTGACCCCAGGAGCTCCTGTACCTGCCCAGAAGATCTGTCTATCTGTCATCTTCAGTAACAATAACCCCAGGAAGCCAGATGTGGTGACTTAAGCCTGTAATCATAACACCGAGGCAAGAGAATCATGAGTTTCCAAGGTAAGCTGGTTCACACAGTGGTATATGCATGTGAGTTCATGTGTGTATACATATGTGTGTGCAGGTGTGCACACCCATACGTGCACATGTGGAGGCCAACCAGAGGTTGACAATGGGTGTCTTCCGCTATAGCTCTCCACTTTATTTTTTATATTTTTTTTTTTGAGAAAGGGTCTCTCGCTGAGCCCAGAGCTCACGATTTCAGCTAGGCTTGCCAACCCTTGACCCCAGAGATCCTCCTGACTTCTGACTTCGCCTCCCCAGCACTGGGAATACCTGTGCACCGCCTGGCATCTATGGGTGCTTGGGATCTGAACCCAGGTCCTCAGGCTTGTGCACCAGGTACTTTTACTCTCTGAGTCATCTCCCCAGGCCTCACTTCCCATGAGGCTTTTCTTTCTGAGGACGTCAGGTCACGCGGTGAATGGCTTCCAGCAATCCAGTGACTGACAAAGGCCTCTCCCGCCTCACTGGCAATCCTGCTGCCATCTCTTACGTTCTTTCAGTCCCCTGAATCTGTCTCATAAATGCCATGGAGGCAGTGTCTGTCATTGGACCTATGGATTGGTGTGAGGATGCCAGCCCATGGGATGTGGGCCTTCTTTCTTACCCTGCTGTGTGTGCAGCCACCCACAGGGCCCAGACAAGAAGATGCCCAATAAAGACGAGTGATCAAGCTGGAGACATGGCTCAGTAAGAGTGCTTATTGTGTAAACATGAGGACCTGGGTTCAAATCCCTAGAAGGCCCATGTGAAAACCTAGGAGGTGTGACTGTGCATACAGGCCTGTCACTCTGGCGCCGGTGAGGGGAGGGCAGAGACAAGTGGATGGCTGGGCTTTTCCAGCTTCTAGCCTGGCTCTATGTTTGGGAAGAGACAGTGTCTCAAAAGAACAAGCTGGAAAGTGATTCAGTAGGACACGTGTCCTGCTCTACTCCCCTGACCTCCACGGCTGTGCACCATTGGTGAACCACACACAATTGTGTTCACACACACCTCTGTCCCCAATATACACACAGCATGTCCAGGCTGGGTCTCCCCTCATGTCTCACACCTGTGTACTCTTCACTTAGCCTCTAAGGGTGTTGGCAGGAGGACCGGACTGGCAGGGTGGGCAGGTGAGGCTGTGGTGTGGCCAGCAGGAGAGAGAGGAAGAGAGTGGGCTGCAGAGCTCACAGCACCCCTCACAAAGGCCTGGGACGAGCCCGAAGCGGGACCTCACTGGAATCGAGTGTGGAGCAGGAGTGTTCCTCAGCCTCCTTTGGAATCCTACATAAAGCAAGGCTCCAAGCTGACAATCCCAGGCAGCACGGACCCTGGGTCCACAGGAGGAGAATTGAGTCGCTCGGTTCAGTAAAAACAGAATGTCCTCAAGCAGGGAACAGGGAGTGGAGGGCAGAAAAGAAGGTAAAAATCAAAGCAGAGACCTGGCAGGTGCCAGGTCAGTTTTGTAACCACCGGGTGAGTCACTACCTTTCTCTCAGGGCCGTCATCCTCTGTGTCACATTACCAAGCTATGTCTCGTGTCTTGAATGACACATCATTCTGTAACCCTTCCTCTTCACAATGATAACGGTGGACCTGGACCCGGGCTACTCAGAACTGGATTTAAATCCTCCTGGGTTGGTGTATGAGCTTGAGAAGGACCCTTTTGAGTTCCAGTGTGGGCCTCATGGTGTGGTGGGAGCTCCAGGTGGGATGACAGGTGGCTTGCTCAAAGCAGCCCCAGGCAGGCCTGTATTTGTCAGGCTGGTCCCTAAGTGTCCCAGTGGGTAAGATGTCTACTTTCCTATCTGCCACAGATCCCTCACATGCAAATGAGTCACTTGAGCAGTGGCCTGGGGCTGGCTCACCTGGATATTCTCTCTGTCTTTCTGTGTGTGTGTGTGTGTGTGTGTGTGTGTGTGTGTGTGTGTGTGTGTGTGTGTGTGTGTGTGTGTGTGTGTGTGTGTGTGTGGTGTGTGTGTATGTGTGGTATGTGTGTGTGTGTGTGGTGTGTGTGTGTGTGTGGTGTGTGTGTGGTGTGTGTATGTGTGTGGTGTGTGTGTGTATGTGTGTGTGTATGTGTGTGTGTATGTGTGTGGTGTGTGTGTGTGTATGTGTGTGTGTGTGTGTGTGGTGTGTGTGTGTGTGCGTGTGTGAGCATGCGCGCGCGTGCGTGCAGGTACATGTGAATGTCTTTGCACCTGTGTGTGGAGGCCACAGGATACCCGTGCTTTTGTTCCCCAGGTACCATCCACTCTACTTTTTTTGTGCTTTTTTTTTTTTTTTTCATTTTAGATGATTTTTATTTTGTCTCTGTCTTGATTGCACTTTAAATGATTCAGGACACAGGTTGGTTGTCAATGCTTTTAAAAGTATTCTCCAAATCTATATCTTAATTTTACAATAGTGCCTCTCCATTTGGTAAAATCAGAATCACCACTTCAAAAATAGTTCTTGGGGAGATGTTCACAGTAAAAAAACATGATGCAAACATGAGGACCCAGATCCCACATAAATAAGATAGATTAGATTTGGTGCTACACATTTGTAATCCCAGTGCAAGGGAAGCAGAGAAGGCGGACAATCCAGCTTGCTTGGTGAGCTCCAGGTAAGTGAATGATCATGTCTCAAAGAAGGTAGACAGTGTTTCAGAAAGAACACCCCAGTACAACCTGTGGCCCCCACATGTGCACATGTACATGTGTACCTGCACACACACAAAGGACATGCATACACATTCTTTAGAAAGAAGATTGTGTAGTGCAGCTTGTGCTGTTGTACAAAAGCTAATTATGCATAGGTTTTGAAGATTCTCCCCCTCTCTCTTGAGTTTTTGAGAGGTTGTAGTTTGAGTTGTTTTTTTTAAATTTTTTCATTTATTGTCAGGTTTATAGTCTGTTTTTATTCATTGTTTGTTAAGGTTGTAAGGATCCATGTTATTTTCTACATGTATTCAGCTGTTTCAACTTTTGTTGTGAAGAGTCATCTCCCCTTGCATCCCTTTCATACTTCCCTTGAACTACAGTTGGTCACATTCCTGTGGGCTTATTTCTATTTTGTGCTTTTGTTTTTGAGAGTACTGGTTTGAAACTCACTTGGCTGACCAGTGAACTGCCATTGCCTCCCTAGTACAGGAGTTAAGTGTGTACCACCATGCAAGCTTTTTCCTTTTTCTTTCTTTCTTTCTTTCTTTCTTTCTTTCTTTCTTTCTTTCTTTCTTTCTTTCTTTCTTTCTTCCTTCCTTCCTTCCTTCCTCCCTCCCTCCCTCCCTTCCTCCCTCCCTCCCTTCCTTCTTTCTTTTTTTTAAATGCTTGCCAGGCAATCACTTACTGACTGAACCCTCTCCTCAGCCAGGACATTCTTGCCAGGCTTCACAGCACATGGGAGGGACCCATGCCTTCTCTCTATCAACTTTTTCCAAAGTTTCATTGAGCTAAACCATATGCCTAGCACATGGCAGGGCCTTGGGAAGCACCATGTCCCCTGCAAGGCCTTAAGGCCAGAAGTGTGGCTCAGAGGCAAGCACCTCACGATGGGTAGGGCAACGTGAGCTCCACAGTGTTGGGAGATACCCGCACCCCTGAGGCTTAAGAGGAGAGAGTTAGAGCAGCTGCAGCCAGAGTGCGTGTGTGTGGGGTGAAGAAGGGGTCATAGCTGAAGCTGCAGGGCAGGCCGGGTGCTGACTGGGAACGTGCAGATGAGACAGAGGTAGAGGTGCGACAACACAGCCTTGCCCCTGGACCTCACCGCCTCCCTCTCCAATTGCAGTCCGAAGGCGCTGCCAACGGCTCGGTGATGTTCTGGGGCCAAACCATGTCCCTGGCCTACTGCCGCTACCACAGGGCTTGGTGCCAGCGCGTCGTCTCTGGCAGACAAACTGCCTTTAAGGCCTTGGAGTCTTGAGGTCATCAGCATCTTCACAGGTTGGCACAGGGAGGAACAGGCTGGGGCTCAGAAGAGTCAGTACTCCTGGGCTGGGCTCTGCAGCCAGCCTGGTGTCTCTTACTAGTTGGGTGACTAGACTGGACAACTGACTGAGCCCCCCAGCGGCCTCAGCGAACTCATCTGTGAAATGGGGCTGCTGTTGGCCCAGCAGTGATGCTGTGTTAGGTTAGTCGAGCTCATCTTGATAACTGCTCAGAGTAGCCCTGACATGGTGTGAGTATCACACTAAACAGGACCCTACTACAAGGATGCTGTCCCCTTTCCGAGGGGTAAATAAGGCCAGCTCCCTCTTGCCTGATCCTGTAGCCCCGTGTGATGGGCTAGCCACATCTGTCGCCATCCAAACCTTCCTTCAGTATCTAACCCAAGCCTCCAGCCACCCCTAGGGTCTCTTAGCCTGGAGCAGGGCCTTCCGCTGGGCAGGGCCAGCATCCGTTCCATGGCTTATGCATCTCTTCCTCCAGGAAGTTGATGGCATCGTAAGGACTGAATAGGCTGGGTGGGTCCTTGGCTGCCCAGAGGTTGGTTGTAGACATGGATGGCTGAGACTGGATCTCAAGGTTAGTTCTCTAGACATGCTGCTTCTCGAGGTTAAGATTTTGGGGGATGCTGAAATGAGTGACCTGGTCCATCTTAGTTCCCAGCTGCTGAGACTAAGCCTTGTCGTGGCTAAGATCCCTTTAGCCAAGACTCAGCCCACATTCTGCCAGAGGATGAGTGCTTGTATCTTCTGCATATTTGGACCTTGAATGATGAATGTATGGAGGTATACAGATGTGGCTTCTGGCTCCTGCCTGAGACAGGTCTGCAGGGTCATCTCCAACTTCACAGCTGTCTGGGTGGTGGGGATGGACAATCTCCGCCCCACCCCCAGGAGATACCACTCAGCAGCCACTCCTCTGCTCCCTCTCCTCTCCCCTGCCCTGCCCTAGCAAGTGCTCTTCAAGTTTTCTGAGCTATTTCCTACCCAGCCATCTGAACCCCAGGAAGGCCACTGATCTTGCCAATCTAAGTCCTGCTGGGTGGCATCAGAGCACCCCCAAAGCCCCAGGGAGTAGGGCCAGGTAGGAGCAGTGCACCCAGAAGCCTTTGGGCACCAGGGTGGTGCCAGCTCATGCTCCCTAGAGTTCTAGATGTCCCAAGCAGAGTCTTGCTCCTGGACTCTGTCATGCTGTCCCCAGATGGGAGATACCTGCCATATGTAGTACCTGGCTCCCATTGGTAGAATTAAGGAGTGAGAGCCTAGGCTGACCCAGGAATAAAAGGGAAGGGTATCTGGGGGCTTGGGTTAGGAAAAGAACTTCAAGTCATCTATGCAATGCCCCAGGCCTTCAGCAGCAGCTCTGGGCAGGGACCACAGGCACTGGACAGCCAGTGTGCACTGAACTAGTGCTAGGCAGCAGATGCTGTTTTAAAAAAAAAAAAAAAAAAGTAACTGTGGGTGTGTATGCACGTGGAGTCCAGAGGACAAATTCAACAGTCAGGTTAGGGCAGTTGGCAGTGAGCCTCAGAGATCTGTTTGTACACCTGGATTTTTTTGTGGGGGTTCTGGGAATTGAATCCAGGTCCTCATGTTTATAAGGCTGAAGCTAGCTATCTTTCTAGCCCCTGGGAGCTTCTCTTTAAAACTCTTCTGCCTTTACCAGTGTCTTATCTCATGATTTCAGTTATGCGGGCTTCTGGCTGGCATTTCTTGGGCCCCTTGTATGGGCAAAGTGTAGGGTCTGGGTTCAGATTTGACCCCAGCCTGGGACTTCATACAGGTTGGAACAGCCCAGCGTTAGCCATAGGATAAGGTTATGGTTGGAGTCAGGGCTGGGGGATTGGTCCATCAGTAATATGCTTGCCTTACAGGGGTTGAGAACTGAGTTCTACCCCGGGAACCCATGGAAAGTCGCTCTGTGTGGTGGCATGTATTGTTATCCTGGTGCTAGGGAGCTGGAGACAAGAGCATCCCCAGATCTCGATGTCCAGCCGGCCTAGCCTACTCAGGGAGCTCCAGGCTAGTGAGAGACCATCTCTCAAGGGAAAAATGGATGGCATCTGGGCAACCAAACCTGAGACACACATGTGTGTGCATGCAACTGCATATTCAAGGCACATGCACACATGCATACTCACACCCCAAAGTCTGCCTGGTCAGAGGCCAGAGCAGCAGGGGCAGTTTGTAGCTTGGGTCATGTCCGTACTTCTTATGGGTGAAAGGCATTAAGATGAGGAGGATTTCAAGTCCTAAGGGCCTGAGTGGCCAGCACAGATCAGCTCAAGGCGTCTCTGCTGTGCCAGCCACCTGGTCAGTGGGGAACCTGCTGCATCTCAGAATTTACTACACACCAGGCTGGTCTGTCTGGGTGGTGGTGCTGGCTTCTTGCAGACTGAGCCATGGTCTTTCTTTTGCTGGGCTTTCTTCATCCTTTGGGCCCCCAGCAGGCTCTGGCAATAAATGCTGACTCTATGAGTAAGGCCAGTGTCTCTGGGGGACGATTCCCTGCCTCTTGGGAGCTTTGCAACTGAATTTCATCTTATTATTTGAAGCTTTTATTGACTGAGTGATAAAAGGAAACTCGGGGACGTTCTCCGCTTGCAGGTAGCTGCCGTTCATCAGTCTGTCTGCTCTCTAGGCTCTCCACCCATCCACTCATCCCATAAGCATTTCATCTTTTTTCTTTTAGCTCTATAATGTTCTGAGACTTTGCTGAGCCAGGGACCGAGGGAGACCTGTGGTCTATCATCAGAGACCTCATCTGTAGGTGGGACAAGAACACAGCAGGGGTCCTAAGGGACCTGCAGGAGACACCCCACTTGGCCTGGGGATTTTTTTTTTTTTTAATCTAGAAAGTTTCCTGCTCTAATTTAAATACAAAATGCCTCCCAGAGATTCCTGTGTACACACTTGGTCCTGGTTGTTTCAGTAGGCCATGTGGGGCCTTTATGAGGTGGGGCCTCATGGGAGGAAGAAGGGCCTTATGGGTTATAGTCAGGTAGTATTCCCGTAAGTCCTTATCAGGTATTTGGTCCCACTGTGGAAAAAAGTAACACATTTCTCTACAGGTGAAGCCAGAGGCTTGCATGATAAATAGGTGGCCATTTGTCAGAGAAAAAGCAAGCATCCTGATGAACAGGAACGCAGAGCACCACAACTCACAGTGAACTAGTGTGGCACTACCTCTGGGCATTGATTATTATTATCATTGTATATTATATTATTATATTGTATTATTATGTATTTTGTATTCTCATATATTTATCTCATTATATTGTGACAAAATGCATGACAAGAAGCAACATAAGGCAGGGAGGATTTGTTTTGGCTCACAGAGGAGGTACAGTCCATCATGATGGGGCTCACACTTAGAGGAGACACAGTCCATCATGACGGGGCTCACACTTAGAGGAGACACAGTCCATCATGATGGGGCTCACACTTAGAGGAGACACAGTCCATCATGACGGGGCTCACACTTAGAGGAGACATAATCCATCATGATGGAGCTCACACTTAGAGGAGACACAGCCCATCATGATGGGGCTCACACTTAGAGGAGACATAATCCATCATGACGGGGCTCACACTTAGAGGAGACACAGTCCATCATGACGGGGCTCACACTTAGAGGAGACACAGTCCATCATGACGGGGCTCACACTTAGAGGAGACACAATCCATCATGACGGGGTAGGCATAGTGGCAGGAGCAAGAGGCCGGCTGGTCCCATTGCATCCAGAGTCAGGAACAGGAAGTGGGACCTGACTATCAGATCTCAAGACTCACCCACTTTTCTCCAGCAGTGTTAAAGAACCTTCCCACTCAGTGCCACCATCTGGGCACCAAGCATTCTAACATTCAAGAGTATAGGGGACATTTCACATCCGAACCAGAACAGGAGGCGAGGTGGCAGACAAGGTGGGGCCACCGGGCGAGCCAGAGGTCCCATGGCACTTCTTCTCACTGCTGGCCTTGAAAGGACCCTGGTCACAGGACTAGTTTGGTGTAAGCTTTAGTCTGCAAGTGCCATACTAAGAGGCTCAGAGATTGGCAAGCTCAGCTCTCAGCATTCCAGTGAGGAGGGGTGAGGGCAGGAGAAATGTGGTTCTGAGGATGCAAGCCACATGGCCCTGACTCCAAAGTCCCATAGAGACCTGTGGCCTGTGGGTGCTGGGAGGCCAGGGCCAGGGACGGGCCGAACAGAGAGAGGCCTCCCTGGGGAGATGCATGTGGAAGAGGACAAGGGATTGCAGCTGACTCAGGAATCCACATGGGTCAATAGCTCTAAGAGGGCTGTTTCCAGCAGCCTGCAGCTTTCAGCCAGAGGGTCGGGGGCAATGTCAGGGCATAACAGCCTGGCCACAGACACCATGCCAGCCTTTCGACCTCCAGAGCAGCCAGAGGTGAAAGGCAGTTACCATCGGTGGTCCTGTGGGACCTGGTATTACCCAGGGCTAGACCCTGGCTCTGCAGAGTGTAGATGCAGGTTTCTTCAGGCTGAGTGGGACTTGTTACTCATCCATGTGGACGGGCAGAGGCCACAGAGGGGGGAAACTGAGGGCAGAGAGCAGAGGGCAAGGAGGGGGCAGAGTGCTGGAGAAGTACCAGGGCTGTGGTGCTGGGTTCTGTGGCTTCTCTCCCTCTCTGGAAAGAGGGAACATGTTGTTCAAGCGTGACCTCAAGCAGGAAACCTGAGGCTTGTTGATCTTGAATCCTTGCCGGGATCTTGGCCCCAGATCTGGGCTTGAGATCCAGGGCATACATCATTTAGCTCAGTCAGGGCATACATCATTTAGCCTATGGAGGAGGAAAGATGAAGTCCAGTGCTGTGGGGGATTCTGGGTGCATGGAGTCCTCTTGCATTGCTTCCCAGGGGACAGATGGGACCTTTTGGGGACTCTACTTGCTGCCACTGCCCTTGGCATCCCATGCAAACTTCAGATAGTAGTTACTTAAAGTGCTCGTATAGGGTGCCAGGACTGGTGCAGAGGATACTGTAGCTGCTAGTTTATTGACTCCAGGAGCTCAGCTCCATGTCATGGAGGGGGGGGAATTATGGATCAGATACCCAAGGAGCAGAGCAGACAGGGCACACGTCACGTGACATCAATGACCCAGATCTTGCCCAGTGTTTCCTAAAGAACACACTCCCTGTCACAGACAGAAGCCTGAGACATTGCCAGAGCTACTGTTCTCTGAGAAGCAGAGCTGACTGCTGCTGCTGCTGCTCCTTCTTTTCAGCTCAGCTGGCCTTGAACTTGCTGTGTAGCTGAGGATGACCTTAAAATTCTGATCTGCCCACCTTCCAAGTTCTAGGATTATGGATGTGTACCACTGTACTCCATTTATGTGGCACTAGGGGTCAAGCTCAGGGCCTCATGAATGCTAGGCAAATGTTCTACAGCTGCCCTATATCCCAGCCCAGAGCTTATCACTTCCGGGTGGGGTCTTGTAAGACAGTACGACCTTGGGGAAGAAGAGTCAGGGCCTGCTGGGAGAAAGGAAAGAAGGATGTCAGAGCTCAGAGGCAGAGGAGCCTGGGCCTTGTTTCTGACTAGAATCCTGCCCCTTGCTCTTGCCTGCTGGAGATGTGCTTGATGGGCATGTACACAGGGCTGTCCTATGGGGCAGAGAGGTAACCAGAGCAGGTCATCAGTGACAGGCAGAGACCTGGGTTTGATGTATCAGATTTCCTGTCTTACAGGTAGAGAGAGACATTAAGGTCCTGGAGGGCACTGGAAGGTCATGCTTCAGTGGCCAAATCAGGACTTGCTCCAGGTCACCCGCTTCCTAGTCCCCTGAAGTGACTGTGGTAGAAAAGGCAGGGAGTTATTTTTCTCCTTGCTGTGACCAAATGCCTAGCCAGAGGCACTTAAGGAAGACAAGGTTTACGTTGGTTCACAGTTTGAGGGTGCAGGTCACCGTGGTGGGGAAACAGACAGCAGGAACGTGAGGCAGCTGGTCACATGGCAAAGGCAGTCAGGAAGTGGGGAGGTGGGTGCTGGTGCTCAGCTCACATTCCCCTTCTTACTCAGTCCTGGACCCCATGGGGTGCTTCCTCCCCCCCATTAGGACGAATCTTCCTCTTCTGGAAACACACTGGTAAACATACCCAGAGGTGCCTTTCCGTGGTGGCTTAAAATCCTGTCATGTTGACAAGAAGATGAAGACCCGCCACCCCCTCCTCACAGTCACCCATGCTAAAACGGTCATTTACAAATGACTGCTGTCACTTGCTCCGCTCATCTCCGTGTCACCTACTACAGTTTCCTAAAGTCTCATGTCATTAAATTGTTGCATAACCTACCACTGAATTGTTAGAAAACCCTGAGAGGCTTTCCTATTATTAAGCCAGCTGTATAAAATGGAACGGTTAAGGGCCTGTTCGAGTACACACAACAGATTGAGTTGAGATTGGAATGTGGGTAACTGTCTGGCCTGAACTCATGGCCTCAGGCCACTGTTACGTGCTACTCTGCATGTTGCCAAAAATCTGGCAACTTGAGCCAAACGATACTTGAGTTGTCCTAAAATGTCAAGGCTTCCTGGAGGAGATGGTACCTGAACTAAATGTTTTAAAATATCACTTTTTGGTCTGGGAAAGGTAGCTTGCCATGGAGACAGTAGGACATGAGTTTGCCAAGTACCCATGTAAAAAGACTGGGTACATCAGTATGGCTTTGTGTCTCCCCAAAGGGAAGTAGAGATGAGAGGACCCCTGGAGCATGCTGGTCAGCCCAGTCGAGCAGAACTAGTGAGTTCTTGCTTCAGTGCGAGATACTGTCTCAAAAACGAAGGTGCAGAGAGACTGAGGAAGATACCGTCCTCAACCTGTGATCCCTACAGTCACACAGATGCAAAATTGCACGTCACCAGCATGCACACAAATATGACTTTTATATAGACGTTTCTAAGCACCCACAAAAGTAATGACAATATGAACTGAATCTTGACGGAATGAGGGAGAGGGGATTGTCAATCTCCCAGGTAGGCGGGCCCTGTAAGTCCTGAGCAGCAGCACCATGTGTGTGTTGGGGTGGGGGAGGTAGTGCAGACGTTGGGGAAGGCACCTCGGTGCTGACTTTTGCAGTCTGGAGGATGATCACTCCTTGTCTTTGGACTGCTGCCCCTGAAGCATCTGCTTGTGGCCATAGTAGATGAGGGGCTTGCTGTTCGGGGCAGCAGCAGCCGCAGCAGCAGCAGCAGCAGCAGCAGGTAGGTAACTTCTTGTAGTCTGGCTCAGCTAAGTTCACAATGGGGACTCCAGTCTTTGAGCACTGATAATCCTAGAATGGGCATGAGAACCTAAGTCCCCAGAGGCTTGTGGGTAACACTGTCCTGGGACCTCACAGGAGCCAGAGCAGACAACAACTGATTCATGGCCAGGGTCAAGGGCATGTTCGTTTACACAACAGACATGGTTGTTGCTTGGACGGAACGTTTTTGACATTGAAAATGTCCCCACATGGGGTTGGAGATGGCCCAGTGTATAAAGGACTTGTTGAGCACGCGTGAGGGTCTAGGTTTGAATTCCCAGACCCCATGAAAAGCCAGACACAGCAGTGAGTGCCCTGCTCTAGTCCCAGAGCCCTATGGGGAGATGGGAGGCAGAGACAAGAGCATCCTTGGAAGCTCTGGGACCAGCTAGCCATGTACGCAGCAGTGACATGTCTTCTGACATGTGTACTATGGCATGCATTCGCGCACGCATGCACACGCGCGCGCACACACACACACACACACACACACACACACACACACACACACTGTCCCCAGGTGTTCTACAGCAAGCAGTTAAACTTCCTGAGGGTTAGAGGATGAAAGACTCCCAGAGATGCCTCTGGTATCCGAAGTTGTCACCCTGCCACAGCCAGGGTCGCCATGGATGTGATCTACAGATAACTGCAGTGCCGGCCATTGTTCACACCTCCACTCACTCACACACTTGTTTGCCCTGCCTCCTTCTTCCACAGCATGGCTCTTCCCTTTCCTGGTGACGCTTATGCTTTCCCATCACCTAGATGAAGAGAGAAATGACCAAGAAAGCAAGCTCTCTGACACTCTTTAATCAGTTACCTAATTTATTTAGTGTGTGTGTACGTGTGGTGTATGCAGGTATAAGCACGTATACATGTTTGTGTATGTGCATGTATGGAGGTACCCCATGTACATGCAAACACGTACATGTGGAGACCACCAGAGGTAGTCTCCTTGATCTCTCTCTACTTTATTTCTTTGAGACAGTGTCTCTCAATGAACCTGGAGTCCAAGGATTGGCTAGGCTGGCTGACCACTGAGTTCAGGGGAGCCACGAATCTCTGCCCACTGTGTCCAGTTTTGACATGAATGTTGAGGATCCAAATTTTTCAGCCCCTCATTCTTGGGTGGTAAGAGCAATCTCCACAGTCCCTTCTGATATCCTTTCTTAATTTCCATCTTGCATCCACTGTCTCAGGATGGCTTTGCCAATGAGCAAGGAACAGCAAAGAGCTGTATTCTGGAGCAGCTCTAGCACACATGGCAAGATCAGTCCCTCTGTGCTTATGCGGGAGATGGGGGGCAGCTGACAGGCACATTGCCATTTTCAGCTGTGTGTCCTTGGCAATTACTTAATGTCTACGACGACCTGCAGCTCATAAAGTAAGATTAGAATATCTCCCATATATGAGTGACATTGCAACTGTAGGACCGTGGTGAGCACACTCATTTGCAATCTTATTCTGTCCATGGCAACCATATGAGGTCATCTCTTGAGGAAGGGATCTGCTAAATCACTGAGTTCCTTTCACAGAAAGGGAAACTGAGAGAGAGCGGAGAGACAGTCAGTCATCCCCCAGAATCCAGGGCATATACAAAAAGTAGATATGGGAGCACACACTTGTAATCTCAGCCCAGGGCAGGCGAAGACAGGCGGATCCCAAGGATTCTATGGCCAGCCAACACAGACTTCTTGGAGAGTCCTAGGCCAATGAGAGACCCTGCCTTTCAAAACCAGGTGGCTGGTGCCTGAAGAGTAATTCCTGGGCCTGACTCAGTATCTATTTCCTCTTCATAATTCAGCTATAGATTTTTTTTTTTTCACTCACAAGTCAGAACTTGGACTCACACAGAGGTTCAGTTGACTGTAAGCTGAAAAGGGTGGAACTCGGCAGCAGAGCATGGTGCTCACAGACTGTGTCTCCATCAGGGAGCACGGTGAGTACTCACAGACCGTGTCTCCATCAAAGAACATGATGCTTACAGACCGTGTCTCCATCAGAGAACATGATGCTCACAGACCGTGTCTCCATCAGGGAACATGATGCTCACAGACTGTGTCTCCATCAGGGAGCAGGACCGTGTCTCCATCAGAGAACATGATGCTCACAGACCGTGTCTCCATCAGAGAACATGATGCTCACAGACCGTGTCTCCATCAGAGAATATGATGCTCACAGACCGTGTCTCCATCAGAGAACATGATGCTCACAGACTGTGTCTCCATCAGGGAGCATGGTGCTCACAGACCGCGTCTCCAACAGAGAGCACAGCACACAGCCTGCTGCTGTAGGAGGGGATGCCCTACCTCCTCTTGTTGGCTCCGCCCTGAGGATGAAACAGGATTGCATATACACACCTGTGGAGTACATTCAGAAAAGAGAGGGAGTGTGACACCGTACTCCTCAAGGAAGAAGCCACCAGGAAAAGTTACTGGGAAGAGAGAAGGCTCAGAACTGTCACCTTCAGATGCCTGTGGACAGGGAAGGAAACGGACTTGGCTTTGCTTCTGTGTAAGGACTTTTCAGTGGAGGATCAATTAGCTACTTTTCCCATCACTGTGACAAAATTCCCTGACAAAGCAACTCAAGGGAGATAGGATATTTTAGGTTCACAGTGTGATGTTTGGTCTATTGCGGTGGGGAGAGCATGGTGGTCGAGGCAGCTGGTGTACATTGCATTCTCTGCTTACATCGAATCCAGTCAGGAAACGGGGAGGGATACTGATGCTCAGCTCACTTTCTCCTTTTTATTCAGCTCATGGGATGGTGCTGACCATGTTTAGGGTGGATCTTCCCACCTCAGTGATCTCAGTCTAGAAACTTCCTCACATTCGAGCCTGGGGCCTGTCTTCTAGGTCATTTTAGATCCCATCAAGTTGATAATCAATATTAACCCTCTCAAGGATATATAACAGTCCAGTGACCACATTCTGAGGATGCCCAGCAGCTGTGGGTTAGACCACATTATCCATAGTGATGCTTCATCTCCAGGACAACGCTTAGCCTTTCTGACTCTAACGCCATGCCTGGGGCATGTCTCTGTGGTAGGGCAGTTGTCTAATGCATGCAAGGCCCTGGGGTCACTCTTTCGAACCACAAAAAATAACCAAACCAACGTTTTAAATATTTATTTTATTTTTAAGTGTGTGTGTGTGTGTGTGTGTGTGTGTGTGTGTGTGTGTGTGTATGTGTGTGTCTGAATGCAGATGTTAGAAGAGTTCAGAAAAGGGTGTCAGACCCCTGGAGCTGGAGTTACAGGCCCCTGTGAGCCACCCAATGTGGGTGCTGGGAACAAAATTTGAGTTCTTTACAAGAACAGTACACGTTCTTAACTGCTGAGCCATCTTTTCACCCCCCCCCCCCCAAACTTCTTTTGTTTGTTTGTTTTTCTTGACAGGGTTTTCTCTCTGTAGCTCTGGCTGTCTTGGAATTCTGTAGAGCAGGCTGGCCTGGAACTCACAGAGATCCACCTGCTTCTGCCTCCTGAGTGCTGGGATTAAAGGTGTGTGCCACCATGCCCAGCTCCCCCCACATTTTTAATGCTTATTCAGCTTTAAAGACATTCCTACACTGTAACTAGATTTTGCTGAATATTAAGCTTTCAGTGGAATTATAAGAACTAAGAGAAGACTTTACTCAAGCAAGCCATCGTTCAGCTGATGAGTTCTGATCAGTGTGTCTGTGGAATGGGAAGCAAGCAGAAGCCAGGTAGGGTAGTGCATACCTCTAACCCCAGCACTCGGCAGGTGGAGGCAGAAGGATCACCACAGGCTCAAGGCCAGTCTGGGCTACACAAATGAGACCAAAAGTAAATAAGGAGAGTGGATGCAAAAATATATCCCGGTTGGTAGAAGGTCTGTCTAGCACGCATAAAGCCCTGAGCTGGATCTCCAGTATGCTGTAAACTGGGTGATAGTGCCCATGCCTATAATTCCAGCACTTGGGAGGGGGGAGCAGAAGGATAAGGAGTTCAAGGTCATCCTTTATTACATATCAAGTATGGGGCCAGCCTGGGCTACATGAGATCCTGTCCTCAAAAAGATCTGAGGAAGGGTTGAAATCTCCCTACGTGCTAAACGCCATGTCAAGGTCATCTGACTTCACCCTCAGAAAGCAATAAGAACATGTGTCATTAGCCCAAGGAGTTGGACCCAGCCAGTAGCACAGGTTTCTCTGTGTAGTCCTGGCTGTCTTAGAACTAGCTCTGTAGACCAGATAAAGAGGGCAATGGATGGGCAGTAAATATGATCAACATATAGTATATGCATGGGTGAAATTGTCAAATCAGTTTTAAAGCAGCAAGCAGAAGAGCTAACAGCCGTATTGCATGTGTGCTGCACTCCACCAAAACTTAATAACAAGCAACACCTAATGTAATACTGGGCAGACCTGGGAAGTTTAATACAATGCCACTGACATGCAGAGTCTACTTGAAAGATTTTTGTGGTGCTGGGGATGGAACTCAGGGCCTTTCATATACTAGACAAATGCTCTACCACTGAACAACACCTTTAGCTTATGGCCCTCAGAATTGGAAAGGCTCAAGGTCTCACTGTGTAGCCCAGGCTAGCCTCAACTTTGCAACAAGTGCTATTGTTATTTTTACAGGCTACACCAGGCTGTGAGAGGACAGCCAAGCCGCCCAAGGCTGTCTGGATAACAGGAAGTAGAACTTGGATCCAAATACAACTCTGTTTGTCTACAAACACATGCACTTGACTATTTCTCTAGGGAAAGTGGAAGGCTTTTGAAAAATTGGCATTAATAACTTTATGGGTGATCTGAGGAAGGGTTGAAATCTCCCTACATGCTAAACGCCATGTCAAGGTCATCTGATTTCATCCTCAGAAAGCAATAAAAACATGTATCATTAGCCCAAGGACTTGGACCCAGCCAGGTGGCACAAGTTTCTCTGTGTATCCCTGGCTGTCCTAGAACTAGCTCTGGAGACCAGGCTGGCTTTGAACTCACAGAGACCCTCCTGCCTTTACCTGTCAAGTGCTGGGACTAATGGTGTGTGCCACCACTGACCAGTTTACAGACATCAGTTTTACAAAGAACTTAAACAGGATTTTGTTTGTTTCTAATGCTTGTGTGTATGTGTACGTGAGTGTGCATGTTTATGTATATGTGGGCACACGTGTAAACATGAATATGGAAGCAGGCACATGTGTAAACATGAACATGGAGGCTGTAGGGCAGCCATTAAGTGTCATTCTTAGGAATGTTGTCCACTCACTGGCCTGCAGCTTGCTGGGACACCCTGTTTCCATCTCTCTGGTGCCGGGGTTACAAGTGACCGCCACTATGTCTGATATTTCTACATGGGTCCTGGGATTAGCTCCAGGTCTTTCTGTTTGCGAAACAAGCATTTCACCAACTGAGCCTCCCCTGGGCTCTGTTTGCTTGTTGCTGAGATAGGATCGAACACAGCCCGTGCCGGTCTCAATTCACCATGTAGCTGAAGAGGACCTTGCTCTCCTGATCCTCGTGCCTCTACCCTCCAAGGGCAGGGGTTAAAGGCACACACACTTACACCACACACACACAACCACACACACACACACACACACACACACACACAACCACACACACACACACAACCACACACACACACACACACAACCACACACACACACACACACAACCACACACACACACACACACACACACACACACACACACACACACACACTGGCAGGGGCAGGTAGCCCTGGGTTCTAGAAGAAAGCCTGCTGAGTAAGCCTTTAGGAGCAAGTGAGTAAGCAGCATTCCTCCATGGCCTCTGCATCAGCTCCTGCCTCCAGGCTCCTGCCCCGTTGGAGTTCCTGTCCTGACTTCCTTCAAGGATGAACAGCAATATGGAAGTGTAAGCCAAATGAACCCTTTCATCCCCAACTTCCTTTTTGGTCATGGTGCTTTATCACAGCAATAGTAATCCTAAGTAAGACACATACACACACCCCATGCACACTTACGAAACTGAGGGTGAGGAGCTGAAGGTGCCTCAGGTGTCAATGATGGGGAACCATAGATACCCTGCCCTGCTGCCCAGCTGCAGAAGCTGGTAGGTTTTTTTGTTTTTTGTTTTTTTTCTAGAGAGAGAGAGAGAGAGATATTGGACTTCATTAAATACCCTGGATCCCATGGGGCTAAACAAAGCTCCCAGAACCATAACACCACCCAAGAAGAAGGAAAACCTCAAATTTGAACTTTCCCTCCCAATAAAGTGAAGCCTCAAGACAAATGAATATGAACTGCAAACAAACAAACAAACAAACAAACCCAAAGTTCTTATTTCATAACCTTGAAATGAAGGCATCAGACCCATGCTCATTCCTTGCTCGTTCCTTGTCCTTCCTCAGTTACAGGAAGATCTTTAAGTTTTTTTAAGGCAGGAAAGTTGGTCCCTCCACCTCCCCCAAATTTCCTAAGAAAGCACCACTCCTGCCCCATAGCATGCACTGGGTAAATATCATCAAAGAAAAGCGTAGGTTGGTGGATGGAGTGAATTTGGAGAGTGCTTGCTTGCCTGGCATGCACCAAGTCCCAATTTGATCTCCAACACTTCATAAACTGCTCATGGTGGTGCACAGCTGTAATCCCAGGACTTGGGAGGTAGAGGCAGGAGGATCAGAAGTTCAAGGTCATCCTCACTGGTGTAGTGAGTTCAAGGTAAGCCTGGGCTATAGGGGACTCTATAATAAGATAATAATAAATAGTAATAAATGAAGAAAGGCTGAGTGTGCTGGTATACTCCCAGACTCAGACTGGCAGAGCCCAGAGGAAACAAGTTTGAGGCCAATGTGAGTGTATGGTGAAACCCTCTCTCAAAAAAGCAAAACAACACACACACACACACACACACACACACAATACAATTAAAAAGGAAAGAAAAACCAATTCAGAGGAAGAAATAAACCAAATCTACTTGCACATGCCTATAGTTTCAGCTCTTGGAGGCTGAGGCAGGAGGATGGCCAAAAGCTTAAGGACAGCCTGGCCTACACAGTGGGACCTCAAAGACGGAGAAAGATGAGGGAAGGAGGGAAAGAGAGAAAGGAAGGAAAAGGAGACAAAGGGAGAGACGAGGGAGAAAAGGGAAACAGAAGAGGAGAAGGAAAGAGCGAGAGGAAGAGGAGGGAGGGCACGAAGGAAGAGATGGGAGGAAGGAAGGAAAGAAAAAACAATAAAATGAAAGTTTGAATGAACAACGAAATAAATATCCTCTTGTTTGGCTTCTCCATGGGGGAACTGAAATAAGCCACGCCCCCACACCAGCCCCGCCCCGCGGGGCCAGACACGCCCTGCACACCACTCCCTCCCTGTAGACCTGTTTTCTGGGAAGCTGGCCCTGGGCTCATCCCAGCCAACGTTCCTGAGGCCTCTGAGAGGCAGGTGGCTGCTCAGGTTAAGCTGCTTCTTTGTTTGTAGCTTTGAGGCAGGGGAATGATGTTTGCCAGTTACCACTGCCAGGTTGGGCCTGCCAGAACAGGGGGACAGAGCGAGGCCAGAGAATGTATCAGGAGATTCCAAGAGAGGGACAGAATCCTCAGAGCATGCCTGAGCTGCAGGCTGTCAACAGTGAGCTGTGCTTCCCACCTGCTGCCAAGGGCAGGGAAGTGCCAGGAACCAGGTCAGCCTGATGAGCAGAGGTCACTAGAAA